>NW_015177019.1:504775-572565 GCF_001447785.1 Gekko japonicus | reverse complement strand
TGTTGCAGTCGTTCATCTCGCATGCCACATACCAGCCGGTCATGGAGAGCCTCCTCTATGTTGGTAAAGTTGCAAGGCCTTGCAGCTTTACGCAGAGCCGCCACGTACTCTGCCACAGTTTCGTTCGGAGCTTGAGCCCTTTTATAAAAGGCATGCCGGCATGCGATCTCCGACGGCTGCGGGGAGAAGTGTGCCTTCAGCTTTTCTGTCAGCTCTTTGAAGGGCACTGTCGTAATGTCCGCTGGTGCGACCAGGGACCGGGCGATGTCGAAAGCGCTCTTACCGCAAGAGCTCAGCAAGGTGGCCCGCTTCTTCTCCTCGGTGGTTATGTCATTTGCCTCGAGGTGGAACCCGAACCTCAACAGGTAGGCGTCCCAATCCTCGGTTGCTGGTTCGAAGGCCTCGAACTTCGGGCTATTGGCCATAGCTGCAATCGCTGCCACTTGCTCAGGTGGTGCCTGTTGCTGCTCTGCCACGGCGAGCTGCGGCTCGCTGTTGTCCGTCATGGGGTTGGGACCAGCCGGGCTGCCTACCTGCTCTAGCATCCCATCCTCGTCGCCAATTGTTAAGTCCGTGCTTAACAAAATAGCCAGAGAGTGATTCAGCAAAACTCAGGTTTATTTCAGCTCGACGATCAACTTCTCTGACACGGTACAACTTCTCTGATAGCCCGAACAGCTTCCCATTGCAGCTGCTCGGTATTTAAACATTCCCGGCTAATATAGCCACACCTACTATACAGTTAAACAACCTATCAGGTTGAGACAATAAGGACCAATCAGGGTCTTTCCCGCTTATACACATTTGAATCTGATTGGACGCAGTAGTCCTGAACTTCAATCCTTGTTCAAGACGAAGCTTAACATTGCTTCCTTATGAGATGATTCACAACCATCTTAATGCATTCTAGGCAGCACAGAATACATTACAGACTAGAATAAATTTAATGAGATGCATCTGGGGGAGGGAGTCATATGCCAAATACACACACATACACATACACAAAGTTATTAAGAAACTTCTAAACAGTAGGGTCAAAGGATGAAGTGCAGAAAACACAGGATCTGATATAATATAGCCAGGAGAACCTAGGATTGTCTGGCAAGCAAAAGTGCTAGCTCTTTTGTGGCAAGCTAGGCTTACAGTGGGATGAGAGAGCTCTGAGAGAACTGTCACTGTCACTGGCTTCAAGGAGAGGAGTGGGGAATCGAACTCAGTCCTCCACTTTTAACTACCACATGTATGTAGTGTATGTAAAATTAAATCGTAACCAAGAAAAGGTCAAACAATTCACGATAGCAGTAATTTTTACTAAAACCTTTTTTGTATCTCTTTTTCATAGTTGCCGTTAAACAGAAAAGAGTGGAATGTTTGTTCAGTTATTGTGAATTTCCCTTCTTGATGGTCCTAGGGTGGAGCAGTATTCACTAATGTGAGGAGCTTCTTTGCATTGCTGAAGACTGTCTCACCCTTGGACCACCAGGGGAAGTAACTTCAGTGTCTGCAACTGTGAGTTAAATGGATATAGTTGACTTCTGAATTTGCATTACTTATAATCTATATACTACTTTTTAAATGTGCCTCCTATGTACAGATATCTAAATCTGCAGATTGGGGCCACACTGACAGAACAGACTTTTCTCCAAACTTGGGGTAGTCCCCAGGCTTGGAGAAAAACCCTAACACTACTAAAATGGGGGGGAGAAAAGAACCCCCCAAAACAGAAAACAGTTGACTGTGCAAGCACAGAGAACTTCTCTGAATGCAGGCAGGCACACAAGGAAGAGAGTGGGAGGGGAAGAGGGACGATCACACCATCCTGGCTGCCACAGACAACAAGGAGGAAGATGACGATGAGAAGGCCAGAAGCTACTGTTGCTGTTCCCCCCCTCCCCCGCAACAGAGGCGGAGATGTTAGGGCTGCCAAATGCCCCCAGGGGGCAGAATTCCCCCCACTTTCAAGCCCCGATTTCAGCTCCTGCGGAATCGGGGCCCGGGGGAAACCCCACCTCTGCGTGCGCGTCACCCGGAAGTGACGTCGCATGCTGGGGGCGGGGCCACGCCATTTGAGGGGAAATCAAAGAGTTTTCCCCTCAAATGGCGTGGCCCCACCCCCAGCGTGCGACATCACTTCCAGGTGATGCGCACGCCTAAGATGCCGGCCGGGAGCCCCCCGCTCCCGGCCAAAAAACATTTGGCAACCCTAGGAGAAGAAGAGTCTCAGCTTGCCCCCAGCTGGGGGGTGGAGGAGGCATGGATTTCCCTCACCGCCTCGAATGAGGAATAGTCTACCTCATTCACTTGACAATAGCATACAGCAGGGATCCTCAACATGGTGTCTGTGGGTGCCGTGGAGCCCACCAACACTATTTCTGGTGCCTGCCAGGTGTTTTTTTGGAAGTGGGTGGGGCCAGATAGGGCTTCTTCCCAACAAGGCTTATGATTGGCTGCTGGAAATTTGATTGACTGCAGATTTTTTTTTAAATGTTGCTTTGGCAGCAGCTGTCATCACAGCACAAGAATTTGCACTGTGTTGCTGAAGTGAAGCTGTGGCAATCACTTTGTGGCTGGCTCCACCTCCTGTGGCAGCCATTTTGTGGCAGCCCTTTTGTGGGAGCCATTTTGTTGCTGCACCCACCATGCTGTGTCAGAATTCCAAACCGTGGCATATAGACACTGGTTTAGGATAGCCGCATCTGGAGGTTTACAGCAAAATATAGATGACACTCAGCTAGGAAACTCTAGACCTTAGTTCAAGAGCCAGATGCAGAAGTAGAATCATATGGAGGAAGAGTATGGAACCCCTAAGGTATACTCCATGGTCAATAGGGTTGCCAGCCTCCAAGTGGCACCTGGAGATCTCCCAGTATTACAATTGATTTCCATATGACCAAGATCAGTTTCCCTGGAGAAAATGGCTGCTTTGGAGGGTGGAGTCTGCCATTATACCCTGCTGAGGTCCTTCCCCTCCCCAAATCCTGCCCTCCCCAGGCTCTGCTCCCCCAAATCTTCAGGTATTTCCCAACCAAGAGGTGGCAATCCTAATACTCAAGGAGGCAGGCAACTAATTCTGCATCTCCAGTCTATCAGATAAAAAGGAACAATATCAATTGAGAGCCATGCTTACAACCCCAATCCCATTCTCCAAATAATGTAGCTGAACAGTATGATCTACAATATCAAATGCCACTAAAAGATGTAATGAAAGGGAAAAACTTCCATTCCCATTTGTAATCTGATATCATCCACCAGTGACCAGCTTCATGGCTGAATGGAGATTTAAATATGATTTTATCCATCTGTTTATAAATTTCAAGAGTGCACTTTAATTTTTGATTGGAATATTCTGTAAGGTTTTGCAGACCACCTTGAGATATGGGTAAAAGTTTATAATCTTTGTACATTAGCTTTAAATTGTTGAGTGCAATGTGAACAGTTAGTTGTTCATTTCACATTTTCTATAATATTCACTAAATGATCACAATTCACAATAATCCATTTACCCACTTTTTTTAGAAAACAGTAATTAACAGCATGAAAAATATATGTGAACACATCTCTTGTCACTTTCCTTTGAAAACCATAATTTAAAACATCTCATTTACAATAACAGAAATAAATTCTTGTGTTAGTGCATTCAAAACAATTTGGGGTTGAAAAAATCTAGCTCAAAGTGGATACCCCCTTGGAATCTATGAGATGCTAATGAGGGTTTCTGAAAACTGAAGGGCTGAATCTAGACATAAATCATGATTTTGCAATGGAGCTGACTGCCTGTTGAGTTTACGACCCTCCATAAACCTCGTCAATATAACTGTTAAAAAAACCCACTACCAGCACTACCAAACTGTCATAAAAGGGGTACTAATCAGATTAATGTTATGTCACTCCTCATATAGGGACAAAATAAATAAATCATATAAGCAGATGTGAATCATTCTATTATCTAAAGATTAAACGAGATACACAAAACACCAACAGCTTCCTTTTCCACAAAACATTTGTACTTAATTCTCCAACAATTTGCACTAGTGAAAGATCCACTGACTTCAAAAAGTGCAATCACATACAAACTGCATATTTATTCACATGTTAACAATGCTACTGATAAAGTTTGAATAATGTTACAGTCAATTACACAGTGGGTTAAATGTAAGGCATATCATGCACCTAGACCAAACCCACAAACACATATGTAACATGGGTACATAAAAATGAATAGTCATTAAAGTTATGGTGATGTGGAACATTCTTAGCCATATTATTTTCTTAAATTTACCAACATTCATCCAATTCACTACTCAGAACGGAACTACACAATTCCCCCCCCCCACAGGTTGTAAAAATAAAATGGGCTGAAACTTGAAGGCCAAAGTGGTACAGTTTGAGCATCCTATAGTTAAAAAAGAGACAGAGAGAAAGATCCATATGTTTTCTCCAGTGAGGCCAAAGAGTAATATTTGGCTGAAGTATGACTCAAAGGGAAAGGGTTAAAAAGCTCTACCCCCTCCCCCACACACACACCTCATTCCCTTCAAACTGCAGACCCAGCAGTCATGTTTTATAAAATGAAAAACACTGAAAAAGAGTGATGGAACTATACACAAGATGTAGTTAATTCCTTGCAACATAACAGAGTTAGTTGTACTTTTCATACACACAAGGAAAATTAAACTGTGTTTTGATCATGTGACCCCCATGCAGTGAGGTTATGATCCAGCTGTAGTTGTAGGAAGACAGTTACACATAATGAAAGTGCCAGCATGTGGAGAAGGATTTGTATCTGGATGTGCATCCAAGTGAGAGCAGTACAATGTAAATAGATGACACCCACAATCAAGCACACTTCAGGATATGCACCTGAATGCACATTCAAGCAGATGTGTACTCAGAGGTGAATCGGAATAATTTTCCCAAAAAAACTCACACATAAAGGTATGCAAAATAATACTAAAAATATTCACAGAGTTAAGAGAACATATTTGTATCCAATTGGGTTTGTACATTTAAAGCCAGAACTTAATATGTATTTTAAGCAAAGAAACAATAACATAGAAAATGATTCAGATCAGCACATGTAATCTGTAAAACAGGTAGAAACCATTCTATATTCTTGCATATCCTCATTCAGCTGGAGTCCTAACACCTGGAAAAGGTATTACCTGGAAGCCAGGTTTGAAGCACACAATATTCATATGACTGCACAGTTTCCACATTCTGGAGCAGTGAAAACAGGTTCTAGAAATTAGCTCAGGGTCAAATTTAGTTTCATGAGACTCAGCATAACCCCTGTGCATGCATGCACATTCATCATCGCTCAAGGAGATGGGTTTTTTATTAAAGTGGATCAAATGACCATAATTTCAGTTACATGAAGCATCCAGTTTTTAGCCTACAGTAAACAGATGCTGTTTTCACATTAATATGCTAAACCACATCAGTGACAGGGAAGTAAAAACTTTCACTTTAGAAACTGCTATTCAGATAATTATTTTTAAGAAAAAATTGAAAAGTATGAGTGAATTCCAAGTGTAGCATGTTCTCTTGTTGGCCACAGAAGTTACTACGAACTCTTTCCAGGAGGAGGAGGAGATACCCTGCCCTTCACTCAGAGCGGCTTACAAATTCCTTTCCCTTCCCTTCCCCTGTGAGGTAGGTGGGGCTGAGAGAGCTCTTTCCAGAGCTGCCCTTTCAAGGACAGCTCTTGTCAGAACTGTGGCTTGGCCAAGGTCATCCAGCAGCTGTAAGTGGAGGAGTGGGGAATCAACCCTGGTTCTCCCAGATTAGAATCCACCCACTTAACCACTTAACCACTACACCAAACTGGCTCTCACACCAAACTGTACAAGAGATTGGGGGGGGGGATCAAACCCATGATCTACCAGACTACAGTTAATGGGTGCCATACCACAGATAATAATTATGGTGCACAGCTGATAAGTGCCAGGTGTTGCACACATTTAATAAAATAAAATACTTCATAGTATTTCATTAAAAGGGATATGTGTTTATACGCTTGCCTTCCTTCCAGTCCTTGCACTAACTCTGGATCAACACTTCACATTTTTGCTTGAAATCATTACTGGCAGCTAATATAAATGAGGTGGCCCAAGAAACTCTCTCTTATTTTTTTTGTTAAAAAAAATGTTCTGCACCCTAGAATGTACTCTTTTCTTCCCCCAGGCTAAAAATCAAACCCTCATGAGTCACATAAACCATTATTAGGAAGAAATGTTTAAAAAATGTAAAAAGGAATGAGGGAGTAGTAATGGTAACATACAGTACCATGAGCAGCTTTGGCCTCCCAGTCAGTGGTGTACAGTTAACAGATCACTCCTGGCCTTCAGCAGACCGAAAGGAGGGGGGGAGGAAAGGGGGGGCACAGCTCTGGGAGTGGGTTATAGCAAGCAGGGAGGGTGACGGGGAGAGGAGATCTGCCAGTTTATATACAAGAAGCCAATTCAGCTCTCTTCTGGTGCATTCTTTCTCTCTATCTCCCAGCCTCGCTGTGTGTGTCTTGTCATATTTTCTTCAGCTGCTAATTGTCTGAACTGAGAGATTTTAAACAGCCACAGCCGGGGAAAACCCAAAACCTTTCTAAGTGACTATTGCATCCAGTCAGCTTCACACACCACTGGGTAACATTTTCCAAGGGAAGTGTTCTTCTGATAGTTCCCAAGTCTCCAAGTCACACTCCCTGCCTCCCTTCCCCCTCCCCGCCTCCCAGGCTCTGAACACACACACTCCCCTTGAGACCTGAATGCACTTGTGGCAATAAAACATTCATGCGACTTGGAATTTTAACACAATGCCATTTCCCTAGTTTAACCTGAAAGGAATGCACTAGTCACAACAGACTACATCATCCTGCCGTTAAGCTCTGCCAAGGAACCGCTTTTTTGGCCAGGCCAGGCCAGCTCTGACGGGAAAGGAGTACACAGTCCCACACACAGAGCACAGAGGGGCCACCTCTGTTTCCTCAACTTTTGGCCAGAAACACTCAGCTCTTAACCACAGCTCTGTTCCTGCCTCTGAACTACAGGAGAGACATGTGACACCTCCAGTGCATCTGCAGTCACAACACTCCACTCGGCAGGGCTGGTAGTTTGCCGCTGTCGGCTGCCAGATGGGCTTTGACTTGGTTTTTGATGAATGTGGCTGCAATACAGTAGACACTTAAGCACACTTGTGCCCCACTAGTTTCAGCAGTCTTGCACTCTGTGGATTTAACCTTGAACATTTCCCTTGTTTGTTTACTATCAAGCTCCTTTCTTTTTCTTTTTTAACAAACATTTGTGGGCACTAAAACTGTGATTACTGGCAAAACAGTGCTGGTGTGGTTACTTATCAGAGCTGACATCACATTTGTATTCTAGCAAGCTTTTCTTTTTATTATTGTCATTTCTATAATTAATACGAGTCCTTTTTTTTCAAAAAAGGGAATGGAGAGATTTTCTTCATGAACACAGGGAAACACTGATGGGAAACTGGAGGTCTCTTAACCTTTTTGGGCAATGTGTCAGTATTATTCTAATGCAGAAAGGAAATGTAGTAGTAGTACCAGGAAGTAAGCAATTTTGCACCTATTCACTCAATATTTAACGCTGCACACATGGATTTCCCCCTCTTTATTTTGAACCACATGCAAACTGAGTACTCACTACCTTGATTCCAGCAGCTTCTTCACTGCTAAATTATCTATAAATTATACACAGTTACTTTGTTTTAAATGTTTACAAAGCATTAAATAAACAGTTCTAGTCACTATACACTACATTATAAGTTTTTTGTTTTTAAAAGGGCATGTGCCCTTTGATAGGGAGGAACTGCAGCTCAGTGGTAGTAGAACACATCCTCCACCAGCAGAAGGTTCAAATCTTCTTCAGATCTTCAGTCCTAGAGCACGGCTGTAAGTCCAAGTAGAGAATGACTACATGGACCAATGGTCTGACTCAGTATAAGGCAAGATCATATAATTTTGTAAATAGATTAAATGCAAATATTGTCATTATTAGGATTGCCCATATGGATGACTACAGAAATGGTACAAGATATAAGTTCAAGTCCTAACCTTAGACATGCATTTACCATGTGACTTCTGTCATCTCTCATTTTCACATTTGTAAAACAGGAATAACAGCGATGCCAACTATATTCAAATTTGGGAGGGGTAAATTGTAATGTAAAACCATAGACTGTCAAGCTCCTGGTGGGGATGGGGAAATGCTCCACCCCCATGTCCTGTTGGGATAATTTTTTTTAATTGCAACCTTATGTACTTACCAGAAGTGATGAAGAGTCGCTCTAGGAATCACCAGAAATTCAATAGTTTTACCACATATTTTCCATTGATTCCTAGAGCTTTTATTTGTCACGTCTGGTAAGAACTTGCAGTAAGTACATGAGGCTGCATTTTTTAAAAAGAAATTATCCCTTGATGTTGTATCTCCCAACCCTCCCACCTATTGCCAGGCAATACCTGGCAACCTTAACCCTCTGGTTTAAAAACTTCACTCCATATAATGTTGGGCTCCCAGGCCTTCAAGTTCGGGCCAGTTTAGCGCTGCCAAGCCGCAGCAGGGGATCCGTGCGTCTTCACAGGATCCTTGCCGCGGGGGACAGCGATACGCGTTGCACCGCCGTCGCCAAGATGTGACGCTACGCGTCGCTCTGGCAACGGGACTCCAAACAGCCCCGTTGCCAGAGCGACACGTAGCATCACATCCTGGCGATGGCGGTGCAACGCGTATCGCTGTCCCCCGTGGCAGGGATCCATTGAAGACACAGGATCCCCCACCGCAGCTTGGCAGCCCTAGGCCAATTTAAGATGGATCTTGTTCCCCATAGCCCTATCTCGGTTTCCTAAATAACAAATCTAAAAAATGAAAAATAAATAGTAAATCTACATTTAGAAGGGGAAAAGAACAACTGCCAGTAAAGATGGCTCATTAAACACAGAAGACATTTTTTTTCCTGACATGTAGGGTTGCCAAATAGATTTGACTCACCGGTGGGGGAGGCTCCTTCCCGTCCGGGAGTCTTCCGTGTGTGTGTGTGCGCGCGTGCGCCGCCGGAGCGTCACCGGAAGTGACGTCACACGCTGGGCATTTCCCCTCAAATGGTGTGGCCCCGCCCTCAGCGTGCGACGTCACTTCCGGGTGACGTGCACGCGGGGGTGGGGTTTCCCCCGGGCCCCGATTCCGGCGCGCCGGGAATCGGGGCTCCGAAACGGGGGATTCCCCGCCCCCCGGCTGCATTTGGCAGCCCTACTGACATGTCATCTTCTAAAACCAGAATTTCCTGCCAGGGATGATGGGATTTGTAGTTCTCATTGCCCATTACACCTCACATAAGCCTTAGCAAGAAATAAGTGGGGAAGATGCAGGTGTATCTCCTATGTTTAATGAGCCCTCTTTGTTGCTGGGTATTCAGAAAGGCAGAGAGTTGGCAGTGGTGGAACATTCACTTGAGTTTATTTTGTTTTCAGAATGTGTTTGTTGTGGGGGGGGACTGCTGGATATTATTTTGAGATTTTTTAAAGTATTCAGTAGGGATACTTCAAATAAATTCTTTGAAGGTCAAGACCAGGGTTGGTGGGGTGCAAATATACCCATCGCTACTACTGGAAAGTCATAGTTTAAAAAACAAGCTGTGAAGGTCTTCATTTTCAAAGAACTATAAACTGAAATTAAAGGCATTATGAAAACACAGTTTAATCTATAACATATTGTGCCAAAATATGTTTTCAGGAGATCAGCAGATATGCACTAAGAATGGAAAATATAATTAATTCAACTGGTATTTATGATATTTAGCCTATCACACAACATTATTTGCTCCTTTTTTCTGGCTCCGACTCAATCATTTTTTATAATAACTTTAAGCAATTAAGCTACCGCATAATTGTTGTAAGTACTGTACTAAGGAATGATTATTGTGTCAATCTGTCCTGACAACTCCGTGAAATCAGAGTATCATTCCATTTGGTTATAAGAACATAAGAAGAGCCCTGCTGGATCATACCACACAGTGGCCAACCAGTTGCTCTGGAGGCCAACTGGGTATAAAGGCTGCTAATGAGTTCCTGCTGGGCTTTTTCTACAAAAAGAGCCCTGTTGGATGTGGAGGTTCCCTTTAGTCACCCTGGTCAGTAGTCGCTGATTGACTTCTCCATGGATCTCTCTAATCCCCTGTTAAAGCTGTCTGTGCCTGTGGCCATCACTATATCCTCTGGCAGCAAATTCCACATTTTAATAACTCACTGTGTAAAGAAGTAATTCTTTTTGTCCATCCTGAATCTATTACCCATCGGGTTCATTGGATACCCTCAAATTCTAGTATTTTGGGAGAGGAAGAAAAGGTTCTCTTTGTCAGTTCTCTCTACACTGTGCATAGGTTTAAAAACCTCTATCATGTCTCTCCTTAGTTGTTTCTTTTCTAAACTTAATAGTCCCAGACTTTTCAGCCTTTTCTCATAAGGAAGGTGCTCCACCCCCCAATAATCTTGGGCCCCTGCCACACGGCAGGGAAAACACGAGGCGAAGCGCGGCTAAAGAGAGCCACATTAAAAAAGATACGCGCAGGCGGGATCCCATGGATCCCGTGAACCGCGCACCGTTGCTCCCCAGCATGATCACATGCCGGGGAGGAAGAGTCAGAGGCAAGGGGGAGGCCGCCGAACTGCACATGCTCAAGCATTTGCAGTTCGGCCGGAGGCCGGGATGTGCCACTGCAAGGACGCGCGGCCGATCCCACGGCCGGTTTGAGCCGCTCTACTTCGCAAGAACCACCCAGGTAGGTGGTTCTTTTTAGTGCAGGTTTTCGCGCAGAAGAGACAGATCGGGGACGGACAGGCAACGATTCCCAGATGTTGCCGTGGGATCGCACCCATTTGATCCGCCCCCGTTCTGTCTCGCTCCCGGACCAAAACCCCTCGTATGAACGGGGCCTTAGTTGCGCTCTTCTGTACTTTTTCTAGCTCTGAGATGTTTGTTTTTTTCAAGATTTGGTGACCAGAACTACACACGTATTCCTAATGAGGCCACACCATAGATCTATACAGGGACATTAAAATATCGGTTGTTGTATGTTCAATCCCTTTCCTAATAATCCCTAACATAGAGTTGGTCTTTTTCACTGCTGCAGCACACTGGGCCGACACTTTCATTGTACTTTAGTTTCTACTACAACCTCACCAAGGTTTTCCCCCTCTCAGTCTCAGCAAGTTCAGACCCCATTAGCCTATGCTTGAAGTTGGGATTTATAATTCTATCTTTGATTACAGTTCCTACCAGTGTTCCCTCTAAGCGGAGTTAGTGTGAGCTAGCTCAGAGTTTTTTAGCCTCCGACTCACATGTTTTTGTCTTGGCTCAGGAAGGGATGGCTCCAGAGAAAACTGATTTATGCAGTAGCCAGATCACTCACTCACAACTTTAATGCCAGCAGCTCGCAAAGCAAAATTTTTGCTCACAAGACGCCACAGCTTAGAGGGAATATTGGTTCCTACTAATTTGCCTGGGACAGACGTTAGGCTAACTGGCCTGTAATTTCCTGGTTCCCCTCTGGACCCCTTTTTAACAATCAGTATAACATTTGCTATTCTCCAGTCTTCTGGTACAGCAGCTGAATTTATTGATAGGTTACATATAAGGTTAGTAGATCAACAATCTTACATTTGAGTTCCCTGAGAACTCTCAGGTGTATACATTCAGGGCCTGGATATTTAGTGGTTTTTAATTTCTCCAAGAGGTCTAGAATTTAATCTTTTGTCACTTCAATTTGACTCAGTACTTCAGACTCCATTCAATACTGAAAATAGTGGCTGTGGCATGAGCACCTGCCCCACACTTCCCACAGTGAACAAAGAAAACAAACAATTAATTGAGTTTCTCTGCCATCTCCCTATCTTTCTTTAGGAATCCCTTCATTCCTTGGTCATCCAAAGGTCCAAATGCTTCTCTGGCCACAGGTTTCCTGCTCTGGATATATTTACAGGAATGTTTATAGTTTGCCTTGATGCTTTTAGCAATCTGATCATCAAATTATCTTTTTGCATACCTAATTATTGAATCACATTTCTTTTGCCAGAGCCTGCAGTCCCTTCCAATGATTGGGGCAGACCTTCCACTTTTTAAAAGAAGCTTCTTTACAGCTTCCTTGAATTTTGTTGTTAACCATGCAGGCATTCTTTTAGATTTGGCAGTAACTTTCCTAACCTGGGGAATGCATTCTACCTGGGCTTCAGTTATTGTGGTTTTAAATAGCTTCCAAGCATCCCCTAAGAAATTGACTTACTTGTGTTTCCCTTTCAGCTTCCCTTTAACTATTCCCTTCATTTTTGTAAAATTTCTTCTTTTGGATTTTTCCATTGACATGAATACTGAATGCAATAGCACTGTGGTCACTGTTCCCAGCTGGTGCAAAAACCTCTACATCTCTCACCAGGTCTTGAACCCCACTCAGAACCAAGTCCAAGATCCCTACTCCTCTTGTTGGCTCTGTGACCAACTGTTCAAGTGCACAGTCATTTATGATGTCTAGGAATCTCATTTCTAAAGCAGGACTTGAGCACATGTTTACCCAGCCAGTGTGATGGTGCTTGAAGTCTCCCAGTATAAAAACATTATCTGCTTTATCTGCTTATCTTTAGTCACCTCCCTTATTTGCATCTCCACCTTGAAATCAGCCACAAGAGTTTGATCAGGTGGGTGATAGTACACCTCCCCTTTTAAGTAACCCAGTTTTTCCATCCATATCACTTCTATTGGGGAGTTTGTTCCCCTGATGTTTTCTAATTTCTGGATTCTATGACCTCTTTGAAGTACAACACAACACCCCCCAACCCTCCCCTCCCTGTCCTGCCTACAGAGCTTCTACTCAGAAATGTTACCATAGGGATAACTGGCTTGTGGTGGCCAAGCATTCATAGTGATGTCACTTTTTGATCCTTCGATGTTGGCTCTTCTTATCATTGTGAAGCAGAATTCACCAAGTGTTGGATTGTTCACCCACTAATCCTCATGATCCTTCTGACTTCCAGAGATGACTGTATCCCACAGATTTTCCCTATTCTACCATGTTTCTGAGATACCTACTCTATCTAAATTGTCACTGAGCACCTAGCATCCCCCATCTTGGCTTAGAGACTTCATGCACTGGCATATAGATACCTATATTTCTATCTCCAGCAACCCTCATCTCCTTTGGCCCCTTTGTCACCACACATGACCCTCCATTGCCATACTACCCTCACTCCAAAGTTCTATTATGCTCCTATCAATATTACCCTGAGTGTTTATGCAATCATCCCTTTAGACTGACTTGTACCAAACCAGAGGCTTCCTTGCTCCTGTTGGCTTTCCCTCTGGGATTAGTTTAAAAGCTGCCCTGCCACCTTTTTTATATTAGTCACCAACAGTCTGGTTCCCTTTAGCTCCAATTGAAGCCCACCTCTTTTGTAGAGGTTTGGCTTGTCCCAGAAAGATCCCCAGTGCCTAACCAATCTAAACCCTTCCTACTGGCAACAGCTTCTCACCCACACATTGAGACCCCTGATGTGTGCCTGTCTAGCTGGCCCTGCACGTGACACCAGTAGAAATTGTGAGAATGCTACCTTTGAGGTCCTAGCCTTTAACTTTATGCCTAGCAACCTAAATTTTTCCTCAAAGACCACATGATTACATTTCCCAATGTCATTGGTGCCAACGTGCACCATGACTACTGACTGCTCCCCAGCACTATCTATCAACATATTGAGACAGTGCATGATGTCCACAATCTTCATACCAGGCAGGCAAGTGACCATGTGGTCAAAATACTGTCACAGAGCCCACTTCCAAGAGGACATTAGTCCATCACCCAAGGAAGGGGTCTATTCTCAGGGAATCGCATCCCTCCTCCTTAGACTGACACCCTCTGGCCTCAAGACTCTCATTCTCCACAACAGCAGAAGAGCTGTCAGCACAGGAGTGGGACTGTTCTGGTAAGTCCCTGAAGGTCTCCTCCCCAAACCTCTATGTCTGCCTCAGCTTCTCCAGTCTGACACCCCGAGCCTCAAGGGAATGAGCCTGCTCCCTGAGAGGTAACAGCTTAATGCATCAAACACACGCCCATGATTTCTGCCCAGTGGGTTGATCATCATATCTGTAGCATTCCCTGCAGAACACTGGATAGCCCCTGTTCCCCTGCTGGCTTTCTACCTTCATAACTGGTTTAGTTATTTAAAGGTGTTTTTAAAGCGGACCAGAGTTCTTACCTGAACTTGTGTTTCAGAAAACATATTGCAGAACGCCACCCTCCTTGCTGATGTGGAGCTTGTTATGTCCTTTCTTGGGAAATTCAGACTAGAGGGATTCTGTCCTGCTCCCCCCTCAACCTCCTGAGCTGAACTCCCAGGTTCACCTTCCCTGTTAAAATCCTGTTCGAATCACTGGTCACAAGCCTCAGAAGCAAGCCCCACAGGGATCCCCAGTGCCTCCTACAGAGTCAGCCCTCTAATGAGCTCTGCTTTACACAGCTGAGAGTTGTGGCCCCACCCCTCATGCAAACAGATACTCTTCTTTGCCTCTTACACCAATCCCAAGCTCAACTCCCCTGTTAGAAACCCCGTTCAAAGCACTGGTTGCAAGCCCCAGAAGGATTCTGAGTGCCTCCATTACCATATACTGTCCATTGCTGCCTTTAATGCTCAGATCACTATTGCTGTCTTGGTTTTACAAGTGATCAAACAGACAAAATTAGAATCAAGATTTTGTTACAGGAAGAATCCAGTTTATTACAGCATCTTTGGAATGGTAGAAAGGCAGATTAGCACAGACTTATCTCAGATAACAAAATCATTATGGAACAATGGTATTAGTTGGCTCAGAGATGTTACCATGCAGACAAACTGCAAAGTACCACTTCAAAGAGTTGCCTTCTCGTATGAAATATGGGAGTGTCCATCATTACTGTTTTGGTATGATGACAGCTTTCTCTTCCTTTCCAATCCATTTTAGATCCTCGAGACTAGCAGCAATCAGTATGGGACTGTTCTTAATTCACAGCACTGATCGATGACAAAACACTATGTATGACAATGTCCTGTGTAGCTAAACACCCAATGACATTTTAGGCAGCCATGATGAAATCCTGAGAGCTAGTTTGGTGGAACAGTTAGCTTGTGACTCCAGCACTGGGGATATCAGGGTTCAAATCCTTACTCAGCTATGAAGTGTCCTAGGTGACCATGGGCTAGTCACTATCTCTCAGCATAACTACCTCACAGGGTTGTTTGAGCATACAGTGGAGGTGGGGACCTGAGATAGATTAACCCATTTGATCGATTAACCAGATTTATTGACTTATTCACTATCCCTCTGTGAATTCAAAAAGAATCTCCAGACATTTGAAGAAACCAAGTCCCAAGTTTGCTAAAACTGGGGTGCTCACCACTTGACTAGTAAGAGAATTACTTTTTTTTAACAAAATGACCCCACTCTTTGTCCTCAGTGCTACTATCCTTAGCATTAGCTCTTTTGATAGAGAATGGGTCATGACTGTCAGATCTTCTGGTGATAAGGTGAAAAGAAGTCAGAAGTTCCGTCATACTTCTTGATACAATGAAGACATCTGCAGAAGGGATTCACACAGGAGTATATGATACAGGTTTAATAGCCACTTTTACTGATTGACTTTGATTATTTCAACCTGAATGAGCTTTTCAGGATGAATTGATTTTGCCATATCAAATCTATGCTAGACTTATCTCCCCTTGACCTCTTGGACATGACGAAATAATGTGAGCAGATGCCAAGAAAGCACTAAGTGTTGAGGACAAGATTTAACACTATGACAGACCTTTGGAGAGATTAGTGCGCCCAATATATTCTGAAGATTATTGAGAAATCAAATTTAGAGCCAATTTTACCAGTCATTGGGAAGCAAACCAATCACATGATAAGCTTCTTTCTTGATAACTATCCTAATTCAACACATTATGTTTATAGGCTATTACTCTGTGTTGTTCCCAAAAAAATACTTCCATAAGTTAATTGACTTTTATATATCTTCAGAGTAGAAAATGACGTGCTACTGGGCAAGGTGAACTATTCCCTTGAAATCAAGTTTCCCTAATGAGACCTAGTATCTAATTTCTCTAGTTTTTTTCTGTTTCACAACCTGCATATTTAAAGATACTTTAGAGGTCAGAATTTAAATCTTCCTCCCAGTTATTCTGTAAATGAAATCAGACATATTGGCACAAATCCAGCTAAAGTTAGTTAAACTTAATTTCAAGTGAAATCACTTGAACAAGTTAGTTATAACTATCTAACAACACAGCTTAAATGTAGCTAGAAGAGAAAGTGGCATGGTACGCCCTAATCCCATCAGATCTCAGAAGCTAAGGAGGGTCCGTACTTGGATGGGACACCACCAAGGAAGATTCTGCAAAAAAGACAATGGCAAACCACTTCTGCTTCTCACTTGCCTTGAAAGCCCCTTGATGGGGTAGTCATGAGATGATTTGGCTTAGGTATGGAAATTTAGCTCACAAGAGCTGGATCAGGGCCACTGAATTTAGAATGAAAACTTTTGTCACCCCAAAAGAGTACAAGCAAATTCTTCAGGTGCAAGGGCAGTCCCTTCTGGGAACAGCTACTAGAAAAACTGAAACTGGGTCTCTTCCCTGTGATGCCTCCTCAGTCACAAACTGGATCACAGAACTACCATATTCAGAAATCTTTTAATTTAGTGCATCTCAAAGACTTAACTTTTAACACACTCAAACAAAATATTGAAATCTAATACCAAAAGCACAGTGACAGAGTATCTAAAGTAAACTGCTCTCACACACAGTCATTAGCAGATTCCAGTGCATTTTATTTCAGCACAGAGTCACATGGAACTAGTGACATGATTCACATCTGGGTGCTGTCCCAAAGCAAAACAGATTCCTTTCTACTCAGATTTTGTAGCTAGTTGAGGGCTAAGTGCCAGAACAGATGGAGTGTTGAGAAACATATAAAGAAAGCCATCTCTGTTCTTCCACTTGTCTCTGTTTGCACTTGAGATTACTTTAAACCTAGAGACCTATCTGCCATCCAGAGAAATCTAAGATCAAAATGCCCTCACAGATACAACAATACAAACTTGGATCCACTCACAACCCATGCACAAGAGGAGGGTTGTCAGTTTCCCTTTCCCCAGCTCCAGTCTTTCACACACTCCAAAAACTTGACCTAGAGAGTTCCCCAGCTTTTGCGGGTAAGGCTTCCTCCAGAAAATGAACATAGAAAGTACAAAAATAAGCCACAGTGTACTACATGAGATCCAAGCCCATATGTACAGCTGCCAGATGTAATACCTTATTAGCTGAGTTATAGCCATTTGACTGGCAATTTGCTATGCAAGTGAGAGAATGTATAGGCATAATGTTGGTGATTAATAATAATGAAGATGTAAAATGCTATACAGTGGCTTCACTAAATCATTGAATTAAGTTATTTAAAAGGCAAAAAGTGACCAAAGTGCATAGCCCTAGCTAATTTAGAGTGGGGAAACTTTCTTGGTCCACAAAACTTCAAGTTATTTACAGTGCAATCTTAAACAGACTTACGTCCTTCTGACTCCATTGAAGTCAACCCTGCATAAGACTACACTGCTAGCCAATGTGTTCCTCCTGCTTCTTCATCTTTTTTCTAGCCCCAGCCACTTGTTAGTCCTGGTTCAGCTTCTTGGGTTATTTTCTTTGACTAATCAATTACATTTGCTTTCTGGCTGTAATAACTTGGAATACCCTTTTTGTGATGTTTTCCACTGTAGCAGCAGAAGGCACTGGGCATTTGAGGAATTTATTCGGGGTGATAGACTATTTACCATTCCATTCCCCTGAGCTTTCAGCTGGTTTTCATTCAGTGATTCTCACCTCTTTGCATCTTGTACAATCACAATCACCTCTGCTTCTTTCCCAAACAATCTCAAGCAGTTACACTTCATAGCAGCCCTCCAGCCACATCTATGCCCTGTCCAGATGGAACTAGGATATTCATACAGGCCTCATTGCCCTCAGACCCCCAAGGAAAGCATATCTTCTCCCTGCATGATTAAATGAGCCTCCAGTGACTGAAGGTCACTTTTGTTAACCTAACACAACTGGGGGAGGGGAGGAAGAATATACATCTGTATATATGACGTATCAGGTGTATTTCAGCATGGGGTTTCATGTTTATTTTAACACTGAGGGGCATATTTGGTTTGCCTTTTAGTGTACCTGGAACCAACACAATGGCTGTGCTTTCAAAGGTCTCTGAGTAGAATGTTTGTGTAAAAGCATACACAGCTTTTAAAAGTTTCAATCCTTATGGTTACAGTGTTGGTCTCAATTAAGCTCATTAAACTGTGGTAAAGAGACAAAGTTGTTTAATCCCTTCACCTCAACTAGACCACACTAATTCCACACACTCTCCCCCCCCAGCAATTATTTACAAAAGCATCGCTAGTGTATTGGCACTGACTGCCCTCCCAAGTGCTTTAGCACGGAAATCTTAATTGCCTGGGCACTGTCTCTAGTTCAGTATACTTCTGACCTGGGAACATGACTTCCTTTTTTGTAACAAGGGTGTTGTAAGTAGCAGATTGTTAGTGTTCAACACAGAGTTGCCTTATGTTCTGATTATTTCCTAATAGAACATAAAAAATATTTTTCTTCTGTCAAAATACATTATACACACCAGTAACGCACAGAGATGGAATTATTTAGCAAGAAAAAAAGTTCAATTTTTAATTTATTTTTAAAAATGTATATACTGCCTCTCCAGACAGCTCCTCAAGGGGACTTCAAAAACATTATACACATAAACCAGTGTGGTGTAGTGGTTAGCGTTGGGACTACAATCTGAGAGACGCAGATTTGAATCCGTACTCTGCCATGGCAGCTTGCCAGGTGACTTTGGACCAGTCACACATTACTTCACAGGGTTCTTGTAAGGATAAAATGGAGAACAAAATGATGTAAGATACTTTAGCTCCCCAT
This sequence comes from Gekko japonicus, assembly GCF_001447785.1. Taxonomy (NCBI): domain Eukaryota; kingdom Metazoa; phylum Chordata; class Lepidosauria; order Squamata; family Gekkonidae; genus Gekko; species Gekko japonicus. The sequence goes on along the minus strand of NW_015177019.1, from coordinate 553,553 downwards.
TGGGAAGAAAGGTGGATTACAAATGATGTAAATAAAATAAGGTACAATATTCATAGTCCTGACTGCACTAAAGATACCATTGGGTGCCACTTCACATGTACCTTGCCAACAGAAATTTTAACACAGGTTCTTATACCCATATCATTTCTGATTTGGATAACTACATTTCAGGCTTATGACCTAAGAAGCTGAACCAGGCTTATAAAAAGCATACCAAAGACCCAACAATATGGAACTGGTGCCTAAATCTACACTTTACTTTCTATAGTGGCTTCTTTTGTATGCATCATTTGGAATCCCACTATCAGTTATACTGTACGCCCATGTAACTACTGAAAGGGATAAAACAATAGCAAAAAAAAGTTTTGATTTGACAAACACAATATAAAAAGATGTCATCACAGTACTGAGACCTAATTTACAGCACAGCTCCTTCGCAGGCTTTCAGAGATTTTGCATGTTACAATGCCAAGAATCCACAAATAAAAATGTCAGCATTTTATTAGCAGTTTTAAATGAAATGTAATGTTAATTTCATGTGCATAATCTTCATTACTGGAATACATATATTGCTAATGTAATTTACTCAATTAGGGCAATGCTTCATAATCTGTCAGGACTCAATGTGAGAAAGGTAAAGAATGAAACTCTTCGGAAAACATTTAAGATGGAAGCACCTAAGAAAAGGGTGCTTGTAGTTTTCTATTTTAAAGGCAAAACCCCTCAAGAAACAGCTCTGACTCCAACAATGGCTGTGACTAAAAGGCATATTTCATTGAAATGGCACAAGTCCAAAGTATTCTTGGACCTTTGTATGTAAAGGAATGATTAGCCCCACAAAAAGAGTGAACAACTTTGAAATTCAAGCCCTCAGATGTCTCCCACTGCTTACATCTTCTCTGACTTGCCCGTACATTTACTCTCCTTTTTAAATTCCTCCCATTTGGTTCAGCCTCAGAAAAAAGGGGTTTGCAAAAGAAACAGGAAAGACACAGGAGCACTCTGCAGCTCTCTTGTTTCTCTACATCTAACCAAGTGCACTGTGCTACGCTCATCATGTAGGGAGGGTTTCATGTAATGAAAGCTGTGTTCCTTTGCTCATTCCCACATATACAGAGCGTAGAACCTGCTTCAGTGGCAAAAAGTGTGTGTGGGGGGGGGAAGCTGGGGTAGGCAGGCTGAAGCCTGTGTGTGGTCAAGACAGCGGTAAGCAAAGCAGAGAGAGAATGAGCCCAACGCCACAACAGTGGAACAGGCAGCTGGCCTGAGATGCTAATTCAGCGCTTTAACAAATCAATGCCACTTGAAAAGTACAATGCGAGCCCTCACTGGGTAGATGTCAGGGGACTGAGAAAATGCATTCTCAAGTATTTCACATTAAGAGGGAATAATGTGTTAATTTATAACTCTTCACCCTATACACTTGGATTATCCATCTGTGTCAGCTATTTGACTTCTTAAATTTATCAAAAACACGTGCAAAGGGAGGCATCTTCTGCTTAAGCACTGGGAAGTGAAGCTTGGGGGGGGGGCTGTCCTGTTTTGGGGGAGGGTGGTTTAGAGGACTGTAAAAAAGAACAGCCAAATGAAGGGCTTTCCTTGGTAGTGACTTTTCCCATTAGGTACCATCAGTCAAAAGTGGCATTATAGGAAGAAGAAAACCTTCCATCAGCAACCAAAGGTACAATCAGTTTAAAGAAACTGAAGAGTTTTAAAGAAGCACCCCTTAACTGAGGAAAAGCTTCTATGGCTTAGGCTCTAATTACAAGGCTGTTCTGTAAACCAAATGAATTAACCTAGCTCTTTTTCTTATGATAGGACCGGAAAGTCAGAACCAGGAAATCAAATCCTTGGGGGGGGGGGGGACAGCTAAGGCTTAGTAACATTTTCATATCCTGATGATCAGGAAAATTCTTACAAATAGTTTACAGTGAAACATGAAATTATAGAGCAAAGTCAGTATATGACCCTACCATTTGGAGTCATAAGATTCTTGCTTCCTAATTGCATCTTAAGATGAAGTACATTCCTGTTAAGTACACAGGTTGGTCATTCATTCATTTTCCTTATTTCTTTAAAGCAGATTTTTAAAAAAAATCTGTTTAGTAAACGCTAATTTAATCCCGCCATTATTCAACTCCTCCCAGAAAATGTGGCTGATTAAATTTGCAGATTGTGCTTTCCTGCCTGATTCATGTTAATTTTGTCCATATAACAGGGTTTGGTATGACAAAATGAGTGAAGTTCTTTACTTAACTAGACAAAAATGTATAAACCAGAAGATGTGCTAAAAACAAATTTCCTATCCTGACCTTTACAGAACTGCAGAATCATCCTAAAGGTGTACTGGAAGATTTATTTTGCCTTTAAATAAGAAAATCAGTGTAACTGGAGGATTGCTAACGTAGAGAATATATTTCTGTAGATACAGCATACAAACACACACACACACACAGACAACTTTGTAGAATGTATACACTTCTTCTCTTTAGTGAGATTGCTGGGATTCCTTTTTTTTTTTTAGCAAAGTTAAGAGGGAGTATCATTGTGTTTGCTGTTCCAAAATGCAGAAATTAGTTGTTTTAAAATAAAAAGTCAACAACATCCTCAATAATACCAGGTTTGCCAGTTCCACTTAATAGTGTCTGTAGGGTATCATACAGCAAATGCTTAGACTATTGTTGAAATATTATTGTGTGCACATCAATTATGCACTAGCAACAGAAACAGGCACTCTCTTATTTTTACAACATTCATATGTAAATAACATGCTGATTAATGGAAATTAGATTCTATAGATGATTTCTAAAGTATCCTCCCAATCTAGTAAAAAGTTTTTAAAAAACAAACAGTTACTCTTCAGGCAAAATTAAAGAGGTTACTTTTACACTACAGGCAGTTACTGTACCAAAAGCTAAAAAGGATGGCCTTTTGACAAAGTAATAGCCTGCTAATAAATATGGGGTGAGAGGAGGAGTTCTTTGGAGGAGGAGAGGAAAAAATATGTTCTACTTTGTTGTTTTTAAATGGGTTGAAGGACACAAAATGGGAGATTACAGTTCCTGAAACAGAGGTGCACAAATAGAGAGGAACCTTTATGAAGTGTTGAGTATAAGATACTGTAATATCTTCTGAGCTTCAATTTTTTTTAAAAAAAAGAAAATCCCAACCCAAAATTACTGGTGCCATATTTGTGCCATGCCTCTAAGACTGTACTGGCCTCTTACACAAATTACTATTCCTGTCTACCTCCCAGCCTTCTCCCTAATGGAAGCTATCTATTCTTATCGTTATAGTACAGTTAATCCCTCATTCTCTCCTCCCCATACCAAGCCCAGACTCACCTAAGGGGTTAAAAGACTAGAGTACATTTGTGACTTGTCAGTGACATATAATACCTGGGTCCTTCATGCAATCAACTTTTACTTGACATGTATTTGCTCATCACAGGACCTGCATTACTACTGGGAAAATGAAGAAAAACCTAAATTAACACTTGACATTCAATATGGTCAAGTCCTTAATTGGCTGGGCTTCCTGAGAAAGCAATTTTCTATTCCCCAAACTGTTCGTGTGTCATGTGTGGAGTGCAGCTCTTGGCCATCACTGCTGTCCCTCGCTCACTCTAATGAGAGCAGATGAATTAGTGCTACGTGACACGATTTTAGCAGGCCTCCCTCCTTCTCCCCCCCCCCACTGGAAGTCGTTTTGCTGACAAGTGACAGCTGTGCGGCAAAAAGAAAAAGAAAAAAAGAGTAAGAAATGCTAGTTACAAAACAGCAGTGTGGATACAGATTGTTTTTATGCAGATAATGTGAGCTAAATGATTGTTTCTGTGTATTAAAGCTATTTTTATTATGTTTGCTTTTACTGTGCTGTTTGTTAGGGGTGTGGGGGGTGCTTTGCCTTGGAGATCAATAGGATTAGCTCAATTCAGCTGTGGCGAGGTCAAGTTAACTTCAACTCTCTTTCCTTGTTCCTGTATTAGATTGCACTTCCCTAATTAAAGGAGAATTTGCAGCGTTAAAAAGAAACATAGGTGTATGCAGAGCTGGCAAATATTTAATAGTTGGTATTTATACAGCACTTTAGATTGGTGACAGTAAAAAAAAAAGTCACACTCAGTCTTGTTAACACTGAAAATGAATCTGTGAGGAGTGTCTGTAGGTATGTATAAAAAATTGCTTGGGCATCACCAGTTCTTTGACTGCTATACCAAAACTGGACCACCATCAGTCAGAAAATAAGTGATGGCCAGGCCCCACATATCTAAAGGCACTTTCCAGTGAGCTGCAGCCCTGAAATGTGGCAGATGTATAAATGTAATCTAGAGCACTCCAATCACTATAAACGTTAGAAAATAGGACACTGTTCACCTCTCTCAAACCTGAAGACTCAAAATATATTCCCAAATAGTCATGGTACTTCCACAACCCTCAGAAAACTGAAATTTGACACCCAACCACTGATTAATATACAGTCTGAAAACTGGAGCACCTAAGAGTTAAATCTGCACAATGCAAGCTTTACGTATATGTGTACGTGTGCTTAACTTTTTTCTTACATGAGCAAATGCACCCAATATGGAATTATTGTATCTTGTCCTGACATACAATTATAGATAGGAGGTATAAGGGGGAGACTCCGGTTTTCTAGCATATTTGCATCTAGACTGCTTTAACTATTCCACTAACAGCCAACCATGCTTAACATGTGCAGAGCTAGCAAATGCGAGAGGGGGTGGTAGAGTTACTGTATTTTTAAAGAAGCAAGAAAATGAAGACGATGAACAGTTTAGTTGAGTTCAGTGCAGTGCAGTCTGTGGGTTGAGTATTAAGGATATGAAAGTGGCTTTTATTTCCTATCCTGTCCACATGTAAGCACACACCTTTATTCTATTACCTTACCTTCTTGTCCCCTATAAAAAGGGGCAACACAAAGTTTAAGAAGTGTGACAGGGATAATGGGTCACACAATTCTTTGCACTCTTTCAACCAACTCTTCAAGTAGAGGGGTTCTCCAAACTGAGTGCTTTGAGCCTTCTGACATCTTACCTCATCTCTATCACTTAGGCTATTCATTCTTCACATACGCACACACATACACTTAAGAAACATTCTTATCCTACATGTTTGAACAAGGCTTATTAGGATCATATTAAGTGAAGCTGCTTCAGGAAGAGTTGCTTCTGTCTAAAATAAACACCAAATACTTAGTCCCTCTGCCACTCACGCCTACAGAATTAAGGCTGACCATGTAAAACTTCATTAAATGTAGCATTAAAAGCAGCCACTTGGCAAGAAAATGTAGAAATATATGGAAAAAAATTAAGTGAATGAAACTGACAACCCATTTAAACTACACTTTCTGCTTTTCTAGATTCATGGAAGTATATTGTTTCTTCCTGTGGCTTTTGCTCTTCAGCACAATAGATAACATCCTTTTAATACTTAACGTGTGTTTCTACAATTCAGCAGCAATTGAGTGATGAATAACTTTCTTGTGTGAAGTATTTCTAAATTAGATCTCACATTTGTCGGCAGTTTAAAAGAGAGCCAGAAGCCAGAAAGGGCAATTAAAGTTTGTAGAAATGAAAAGTCATTTATGTTTTCGGTACTCCAAACAAGACTGCACAAAATAAGCAAGCAACTTCTGACCATCCTGTTACAAGCAGACACCTAAACAAATAAGCACTTCTTTAATGTAAGCAACGGCGTACACACACACACACACATATATATACACACTAATATTCACGAACTAGTGCTCCTTGTCATCTAACAAACATCTTTAATTCACTGGCTGCTCAGCTAAGCTCCACCTGTGAGTCACATGGCATTGTTTGGAGAAAGTTTATTAACTGACACACATCCTGGTGAGGTTGAAGGGTTATCTGAGTCTCTAATGTTCCGTATCGAGGACACAGTTTGTGTATATGTTTGTGATCACTGCATCTCTCAAGGGAAGGAATAGGACTAATATTACTGTTAGATGCACAACTGAATTAGGTATAAAAAGTTTGGCTTAAATAAGTGTCTCACCTAATGGTCTCACCTAATGAAGATGGTCTCACCTGATGAAGAAGACATGGCCAAGTGTAAGACTGAACTGACAAACAACAGTACAGTTTAAATATACCCATGCAAAAAAAAAAATGTAATGCATACTTTCCCAAAAAACATTTAAACAAGAAGAGTACTTGGGACAGGAGATCTGAATGCAGTACCTGCCCGGCTGCTGTTTCTCTATACTCCTTGTTCGTCATCATATTGCTTTTTTTCCATTGCTGGGGCTAACTAGGGACGAGAACTTGGGATGTCAGCAATAATGGATAGGAAGCACCACTGAGAAGCTCCTTTTACAACTGCCTACAGTAAAACAGCCCATTAAGAGAAGACTTTTGATTAAAGGCAAGCAAGTAATGGTAAAATGACATGTTTTAACTTGACATTTTGTTAAGGATGAGAGCACTTTTGGAGTTCATGAAAAAGTGAACAGGGTTCTATGGAGCATTAATGAAGTGCCGCGTACTACTGTCATCCCATCCCATGTTAAACGTGTCAACCTGGAAGTATCCAACTCAAAAGCCCTGGGGTTATTTAGCATAGAAAGTGAGGGTTTGGGAGGGGGGGGTTAAAATGCTTTTTGACTTTTATGCAGCTGCATTAAGTTTTCTCAGTGGCTCACAGAATCTAAATAAAATTCTGCTCCTTTTCTAGAATGTATTGTGAATGCCTGTGCCACCCACCCTGATCTGCAATAGCTTACATTTCAGCATTTTCAGAAAAGATAAACACAGCAGACAAGGAAATGATAATGGGGGGGAAAAGAGCTTGGCACATGAAACAAGAAAGAGGAATGGGGGGGGGGGAAACACCCTACCACTGTGGATTTATCTAGCCAGGCAAATGATACAAATGTTATTTTGCAAAAATTAATAGCATTTCAAACAGGACTTCCCTTTCTCTTGCTCCCAGCCCCTTCCCCAAATCCAGATATTTTATCTAACTCCCATGTGAAAGGTTTCAAAAAGTGGTAAGTTGCAGCTGTGTTGATGCTGAACTTTTTTTAACAAGGCATACCAGCGTCATCTTGACTTGCTTTGTGGATGCTTCGTTACAAGCAGCGCCAGTCACTTGATTTGAAATACCTGACTGGCGTTGTAAAACAAACTGTTACTCTCTGGTCTGTTCTCCAGTTTAGTTCTTTCCAGGTTCTGGAAACAAACCAAACGAAACTATCTACATCTCAAGGAGGATCTGACACTATCCAGATTTTCTCCACCCACGCTGCCATCTTCCATCACCAGAGCAAGTCCCTTGTTATGCATGTATGCACACACACACACGCACACAATCCATGAGCAGATAATTTTAATAAGAGATTGTCTTTCTTCATTTCTTCCCCCAAAAAGATCAATAATAGGATGGCCTTCAATTTAAAGCGCAAACTAATTAATCTCCTGTTTTGTTGGGAAATGTTGGCATTTAATTTGCCTGGAGGATTCAATTATGAATAGAGACTTTTTCTCTAAGGCTCTCCTCACCTAAGAAATAACAAACCAAAAACCTAATTCAACACTAAGACAATCATCACCAGGATGGCAGATGTGACTGCTGCTGGCAGAATACACAGAGGCAGTCACACCCACAAAACTCTGTTTGACTCCATTACTGTGAGATGGCTCTTTAAGGCTACAATCTTATACGTTTACCTAGGAGTAAGACCCACTGCAATAATGGGACTTATTTCTGAGCAGACATGCCTATGATTGTGCTGCCTGTTGCTTAAAAGTCAAGGTATTTCCACGAATTCAAGTGACAGTGGATACTATGACATCAAAAGCTAGACGACAATGACACCTGAGAATATTATTGAGTTGCCCTTCATAGTGTTCAACAACAAACTTCAGCTCACATCGAAGTCATAGCAAGTTTTTCTTGAAAGCCCAACACAGCTAAGCATGTGCCAGAACTTCAGGGCTTTAAAAGTTCTTCCCTTTGAGAAGGTTTCTGATAGAGCATTAAAAAGTTGCTTTTCAAGGCTATTAGCTGCACTGCTGGAGATTGGAGGATTTATTCAAAGTTAAGGAACAAAGTTTGAGTCCAGTGGCACCTTTAAGACCAACAAAGTTTAATTCTGGGAACAAGCTTTTGTGTGCATGCACACTTCATCAGATGCATTGAAACAGTTTCCCTCAAGCCTTACATATAGGTAGAGAGAGGGTAGTCCATACACATTAACGCTACTCAGGGTTGTTTCATATATGAACGTTTCACTTATGTTCTCCATGGGCAGAAATGTTAACGTGAATCAGATAAATACATAGCCAGATGGCATTCCTGCAACTGTGGCTGTACTTTTTCTACAGGCTGCAATCCCAAGGTAGCGTTTATACAGGATGACATAGAACAGTAGTACCCTATCTCTGTGAAGTGGGTCCAACCTCTGAAGGTATACTGATTTTGGGACCCACTGCCATAGCACCAGAGGCCATGGCTCAGTTTGGACCTGGCTGCCACTGGTGTGGGTCCAAGGGATGACATGCACAGGCTACACCCATTCCCCTCCATGCCACTGCCACTGGCCAGGCGCCAGGCAACTCCTGTGGTGCTGGGGCTCAGCTCACATTCCGCCAGTAACGTGGGATCTCTCTTTGCCCTTGCCCTTGCAGCCCCTGCTGCTATTCATAAGGCCGCTCCTGAGGGTCAGGGCACCATTAGGAATAGAATAGGATGCAATGACGAAGGCTACAGCTTGAGGAGAAATTGGCAGAAACCATCCAATTGCCTGCTATGTGAGTTCTGCCGCCTATCACCTCCCGAACCACCAGTAGCTGTGAATGTGCTTAACCTCTGGGAATGAATGGGCCACAGGGTGAAGGATGGAATATAGACATGTTGCCCTCTTTTCTACTTTTCTCACCTCTGGGAACCCAGTTCTGGAACATTACAACCACAACCCACCTGCAAGCCTCACAAGATACCTGCAAGAGAGTCACGGCTCACTTATGAGTCCTGAGTCACAGCATGAGAACCAAAGACACAGGGGAAATAAACAAAATTTGAATTTGTGAACTGAATCTTACTTGGAACAAATGCTACTGAAATTAACAAGGCTCACGGCCAAGAAAAAAGTAGGATTGGGGCAATTGGATTATGCCTTGCTTGGCAAGTAGGTCGGCATGTCAGTAAAAGTTGTTAACATGCCCATGCTAGGTTTTGTCTACATTGTGAATCCGTTAGCTCACTGCTGGAGTTTGTATGGATTCTTATTTAACAAAACAGCTGCGGCTACTGTTTAGCTATATTCCCGCCTCATCAATAAAATGGTGCAACAGAAGAGATCACATACATATATCAGATTCCAGCTGGCATCTGCCCGTACCGCGTCTCCCCCTTCCCTAATGTAACATTTTACATAGTTTTCTCTTCACAGTTTGTGAATTTATAAAAGTGCATATGTTAGAGGTGATTAGGATCAAAATGCCATATCAGATGCTACTAAATTTTGGAGGCACAGAGAGTAAGGAATAAAAAGGAACAAATGAAAAGAATTTCAGGTGAAGCTGACAGTTTTAATGCCTGGTAACATCTGAACGGCAACCTCTGTATTCCACACATTTATATGAATGTGCATTATATTTAAGGTAAAGGTTCCCTTGCTCGAAAGCCAGTTGAACCCGACTCTAGGGTTGCGGTGCTCATCTCCGTTTCCAAGCCGAAAAGCCAGCGCTGTCCGAAGACGTTTCCGTGGTCATGTGGCCGGCATGACTAAACACCAAGGCGCACAGAACGCTGTTACCTTCCCACTGAAGCGGTACCTATTTATCTACTTCCAATTTCTTGCTTTCAAACTGCTAGGTTGGCAGGAGCTGGAACTAGAGACAGCAGCTCACACTCCATCATGCAGCGCACTCGGGTCTCGAACTGCTGAACTACTGACCTTCTACTGCCTGCAGTTCAGTGTCTTAACCACTTGAGCCACCCCAGCTCCTCATACTTAAGGTACCATAACGATAATCTAGATGTTCTTGATTAAAAAAAAACACACACACACACACACATTAACTGCTACTAGTCGGCCCTGGTAACAAAAGCAGATACATATTCCTATTTGCATTACACATGGATATTTCTATGTGCAGTTCTCCCTTATGGATCAGCAATACTGAATATGAAGTGGATCCTATGAACCAGGAATGGAAGTAGTTCAAAGACTTGATCTCTCTTCCCCTTATAGCTCCTGCTGACCTCCATAAAGCTGTTCCTAAGGATCAGGGGACCACTGGAAACAGAACAGGATACAAAGTGGAAGGCTGCAGCTCGCGGGGAAATGGGCAGATATTACCCACTTGCCTCATATGTCAACTTCTGAAAATGGAGGAAAAGCTTGCATAAGAGTCAAGGGGCGGATCTCTGCTAATTCCATATTTTTGCTGCAGCATCATGAACTGCATCACACTCTGTTCCCAGGAGCTCTCCAAAATAAGGAGTTTTTCCAATGACAGAGGAGCAGAAGGCTGAACAGGGCTTCAGGGGGAAAGGAGAATCCATTCCATAAACTCCTTCCATTCCCAGTTATTAGAATCCAATCCCATTATTTGTAAAGTTAATTATGCTGTTTACAGTATACATCTAATTTGCAGAACTGGAATAAGGTTGAGCACATGACATAGCAAATAAATATTTTAAAAATGCATGTTATTTTTTAAAATTCAATGCCATCTAATTACTACTTCATATTAAAAACAAAACTTTGATATACTTTGCTAGTCATGACTTAGTCCCTTTAGAAGCAATGGGATTTCTGTGAATTGCAAATACTCTCTCCACCCCACCCAATACACACACACACACAAGAAGGCATGGAAAGATACTTACACAGGGAGTATTTAATCATCAGTGTTATAACCCTGATCGACACTTTACAATTACAGTTTTTTAAAAACCGGATTTTAATGCATCTTTCTGCTGGTCTGAAACCACTCCCATCTTCTTTCAAACCTTTTTTGCTGCCTTTCCTGCATCTGAATAGAACCTGTTAATTTATTCATGATAACTAAATTGCAAAAATTTGTCTATACTGGGACTTTGGTTCATTTCCAATATTTAGTGTTATCAGCCTTACAAAAAAAATCACATTCCTTTCTGTCCAAAGTAAGGGGAGGAGGGAAAATAGCCATCATCCATATAGATACATATTTTAAGTTGTTCCAGTAAAACTGACCGAGAAAGCAAGAAAAGTCTGGTTAAAGAAATGCCTAGGTTGTATCCTTAGCTGTCTCTGTTTTCAGCAATGTAGTGACTTCAGTTGTGCTTGGTCTGAGATAAGGTGGAATGCCAGATATCAAAGTCAGTATTACCATGACCTTACTAAGGGAAAGTACAGATAAGTATTAATAGAGCAACACATGGATTTCAGCAGAGTAGCACTATTTTGAAATCACAAATAGGATCATTTGTCTATTTGGTTCCATTGTCTAGACTGTTTGTCTTGAAAGACTTTATAATATACATGATCTAAAAAGGGGGCTGGAGTGCCATGTTAACATTTTTTTAATGACCGAAGAGATGTTGCTGTCTTAAATAGCTGCAACAGACAATCTGAGTGGTAGCTACCAGGATCACTTGTAGCATCACAGGATGCTGGTACAAAATGCTGCTACCCAACCCCCCCCCAAAAAAACCCCATTTTATTCTCACCATATGGGAACTGCTGCAGCATGGCTCTTGCACATACTCTGATGGTTAACATTCAGGAGCCCTGGGGCAAGGGGCACCATTGAAGTTGTCTGTTATAGTATTGCCCCAGTTACTAAGATAGGCAATGGTGGCATAACGCAACTGTAACAATGGTCCTTGGTGATATACTTTGTGGCACAGAAGGAAGAAGAGCTGAAGAAGAATGGCATGAAGGAAACATTCGGGGGGGGGAGTTCCTAGAGGGTTATGAAATTTGACTGCCCCTGCTACTATCCTCTAATTTCTTTTAGGGAAGAATTCCTCTACAAAATTTTACATTTTGCTGTTATATTGGGGTAATTTTGCCAAATGGAATTTCATTGGAAATATAAACCCACAATTCCCTACTTCCTAGAGTCTGTGGTATAGCCACATAACAACTATTAAAAGGCAAACGCAACTGGGTCTTCTTGCAAAATATGCTTTAGGTTTCCTATTCACATCTCTGTATCCTCAATGTCTCCGGCCAACCTAGCAGTTCGAAAGCAAGAAATTGGAAGTAGATAAATAGGTACCACTTCGGTGGGAAGGTAACAGCGTTCAGTGCGCCTTGGTGTTTAGTCATGCCGGCCATATGACCACGGAAACGTCTTCGGACAGCGCTGGCTCTTCGGCTTTGAAACGGAAATGAGCACCGCAACCCTAGAGTCGGATACGACTGGCTTTCGAGCAAGGGAACCTTTACCTTTACTTTATCCTCAATGTCACAGGCAAAAAAAAAGTCCCTAGCTCAGTCAATTTTACTAAGATATTGAATATTTCATATTTTCTTTGTCAAGTAAAAGTCTTGTATAAAATGCCTCTTTATCTCAATATGACAGTGGAAGTCCTAAATTAGTCTGATTCAGAACTGTTTTGTGGAAAAGAGGTATATAACTTGCATGGAACCTAATTTTTTTTTTACTGTTTCATGCATGTGCTTTATATATAGTAAAGGTTTCCCTTGCTCGAAAACTAGTTGAATTCAGTTCTAGGGGGCAGTGCTAATCTCCGTTTCCAAGCCGAAGATCCAGTGCTGTCCTAAGACATTTCTGTGGTCATCTGGCTGCCATGACCAAATGCCAAAGTGCATGGAATGCTGTTACCTTCCCAATGAAGCAGTACCTATCTATCTACTTGCAATGCTTTGCTTTCAAACTGCTAGGCTGGCAGGAGCTGGGGCCAGAGACGGGAGCTCACTCCATCATGCGGCACTAGGGTCTCGAACTGCCGAACTATAGACCTTCTGGTCTGCAGCTCAGCATCTTAACTTCTGAGCCACCACTGAGCTTGATATGTACATAGACTTAAAAAAAGAAAAGTCTGTTGTGTTAGCACATGAAAGGTGTTAGATCTCTTCTAGTTATTTTGTTCTGCATTCAAAATTGTTTAACATAAAAGCAACAACAAAGGACAGAACTTAGAAACATTCTACTGTAAGATGCAGGGCATTTTCTTATAAAGTCAGTTCTATAAATGGTAGTGCATCACAGCCACAGCTTATTAAGGGGATCTATGAAAACCCCATTGAAATTAATGGGTGTGCCCTAAGCACAACAGTGTAAATATGCCTTTACACTGATGCTTACACACATACACCAATATGATGGATTGCGATGAGGACAGAGGTGAGCCTACAGACTTCTATCCATGCAGTGGAATGTAGTTTCAGAAGAGATCTAGAAAGAATACTGTAGTACTCTTCATAGGGCTATTCAGGCACACAATTTCCAGACCAAATGCAAATCATTAACGAACATCTGGTGAACTGGATGGGTTAATTACAAACACAAAGCATTCTCTCTTTTTTTAAAGGGTGTTAGGTTTGCAGGTCTCACTAGCACAGTTAAATGAGGAGCAGGGGAAACTCCTTTCAGCAGAAAACATCTCCCAGTCATCAAAGCTGCTGTCTGGATTTTTTTTTGTACACTTCTGAATGAAGAGTTTTTAGAAATAGCAACATAAACACGGAAGCGATTTTTTAAATAAAGACTATCATAATATAATCTGTGAACAAATGATAATACAGATGTAATCTGAACATACTGTTTTGCTTTTTAAATGCATACTAATTGTAGAAACAATCTCAGGTGCATACACCAGTATTTAGTTACGAAATATGTTGTGTCCACATACTTATCAGCATGCAAGTGCTACTGATTTCGGAGGGACTTACTGGTCAACTGTAGTTTATTTCATTTTCAAGCATAATCAAAAACCTACATAAAGGGTCCTGCTGGATTTCCACAGAATACATTTCTGTGTGTGCTTAATAAACTTAACTGAGAGATACACATTACTGCCATGAGACACAGTTACTACCATTTCATATTTCTTTGGACGCTCTTTCTTCATAACACCTAGGAAAAATCTGTTTGGAGACATCAGAATAGTTGGCCGTTGGCATATCCTATGTGCACATAACTGGCATTGGCCATGGAGAGGGGATGATGCACATGCTGTATTTGTCTAGAGGTTATGACGAAAAGAGGGCAAACAGCAGAAACAGCTCCTTGTCTCTTATACTGCTAAAGTTAAGCCCTCAGTTTTACAACATAAATCAAGCGATTTAACTATACTGATCTTTGGCTAGGTTGCAACAATCTAAGAGATCCATAGCTGAATCTTCCCAGAATTTTAGGAGGAAATAGTTGTTCAGGGCCTTAATTCAGTTGGTGCTGTGGTCTGGGGAGATATTGGGTTTAATCATTCTTACCTCCCCATTCAGTATAAAATGGACTCTTCCGTTATTAGCCCTGCAAAGGGGGGGGGGGAGAAACAGCTTTCCCTTTGCCTGCTTTTTATCCTCTCCAGGACTAAAAGCAAGTGCAGGTGGTTTAAATAGGCAATGTTGCACGACAGAGTACAATTAACCTACTCTTTCCTAGTGCCATGGTCCCAGCCTAAATTGAGGCACCACAAAACTACTACAGCCCTCTAAAAATGCTGAGAAGAACCATCCACACATCTGGCAGCATCATGTCTTGCCCTACAAGTGCAACCAGGGGCATACTGAAGTGAGTAACGGTTTTGCCATTTACGGCAACAGAATCATGGTTACGCCTATAGCTGCAAGCCTAAGGATGCTTTTGTGAGAGTAAATGTGGATGAATAACACAATGCTCACTCCCACACAGACCTGCTTGGGTCTGCTCTCTATGCCACCTTACAGTAAAATCCTAAGCAGAACTATAGCCTTCTAAACCAATGACTGCAATGGACTTAGAAAGGCATAACTCTGCTTAAGTCAGATAGCACTCATGTGTGTGTGTGTGTGTGTGGTGTTATTATTATTATTATTATGCTGTTTGTTTCAGTATATGTATTCAAAGAGCAAAAATTAAAATGCACATGTTCTCCTGTAGCAAGTGCAATGTAAATCTCTCTAAATGTGGAACACTGAACTTGAGTGACGCAGCCACTTGCTTCCTCTACCCCTGTGACCCCCGCCCTCACAACCTCTTGGTGATTTCTAATTTAAGGCAAAAACTAATATAGATAAAGCAACATATAACCTGACAGCGTACCAGTTAAATCCTGACAGGGTCAATAAAATGAGGGTTTGCAGGAGTCCCAGATGAGAAGTGCTTTCATGAATGCATTCTTTGTGTAAAATCTCTCTGTATATCCTGCTTGCAAAATGACAGTCATGTGCCACCAGCTGCAGGATGCATGCTGGCACTGTCAAGCAGTGTTCCCTCTAAGCTGAGTTAGCGTGAGCTAGCTCACAGTTTTTTAGCCTCCAGCTCACAGGTTTTTGTCTTGGCTCAGAAAGGATGGCTCCAGAGCAGACTCATTTATGCAGTTGCCAAATTGCTCGCTCACAACTTTAATGCCAGTAGCTCACAAAGCAGAATTTTTGCTCACGAGACTCCACAGCTTAGAGGGAGCATTGCTGTCAAGTGCTATAGACTATTCGGACAGGGTGGAAGTCCTGAAAGTAACCTTACACTCGGGCAGGGTGGAAGTTTCCATATCCATGCCTGATCATCACAAAACCCACCACCTTTAAGAGTTTACAAATGGATTTAAATTTTAAAACAATTATAATTTTCATTTAGAATGCAAAAATAATATAATTAAACTGATGCTAATTAAGAATCTCAATTTAATATTAGTTTTGTTATTGCATAAGGCCAGCTGAAAGTAATTATTTTTTTCCAATTGCAATGTTCATTAAGAAACTATTCTCCCCTCCACTCCAATTGTAGTTCAGATATCCTTGGCAAATTTAAGCCTTGGATCAATTGTCCCAGGAGAAATAGCCACTAAATGCTACCTTAATGAAGTCGACAACATTACAGTGTCTTAACAACAACAACAACAAAAACCCTGTGCATAAGATCAAAGCCAAACCAAACAAAACTAAATTATATTCAAGGCTTCTATAACCAAGAGAACTTAATAGGAAGTAAGTCCCATTGAACTGTGGTACCTGCTTCTGGGTAAATCTGAATTTCCTTCTATCATAAATCCCATTGATTTCTATTGGATAGCTTGAATCATGTGGTTAACTCCCACACTGAAATCAATTAGTATGGGATGAAAATCACTTAGATAGGATACAATCATCCTTTTCCAACTGCAACCTTTTAAACTTTTATTATTTCACAATTTTATCTGTGACATATTAAACTAAAGTATTTTTAAAATGTAAACTGCCATCCTTGTGTTGTGATAACTGAAAAATACTATTGAAACATTAGAATTCAATCTTGATAAAATAATTTTTAGGTTGTAAAAGGCCAACTACAATTTGACACTCAAGTTCAATTTAAGTATAATTCATTATAAAAGATCTCATTTTTAAAATTCTTTTTCATGAGACTTCCCCCCCAGTCACTAAAATACTGAAAGTCTAAACTGTTTACTATACCCAGTGTTTTCTTATATACTTTAAAGATTGAATTGAGCGGCCTTTCAGCACTCTACCACGATAAGCCACGGCATCTGGTCACACATTTTTATCATGCCTTCCCTTACAGGCATATTCACGAGGCAAAACTCTGGGCTCTCTACATGTCAACACCTAAAAACAAGTAGCTTTGTGAACAGGTTTCCAACGTCTAACACAAGAATCATCAAAACAAATTTGAGTCTAATGGCACCTTTAACACCAACAGAATTTTATTCAAGGTATAAGCTTTTGTGCACATGCAGACTTCATCAGGTATCAGTCCATACATAGCATACAGCATAATGAAGACGTTTAACAGATTCAAGGACCAAACAGGAATAACAAGATTAGTTTATATGGTTACCATTTGTTTGGGTTTAGTTACAGGGGGAAATTCAGTGAAGGAAATAAATACGTTAAAACTGGAGATTGATGGGCAGATGCATCCTCAACTGTGTAATGCTGAGAGCAATTAATTGAGATCCTGCCATTACAAGAATCATCATTTAATCTACCACCTCAGATTTTCTTCTCATCGCTTGACAGTCATCTGACTACAAAAACTAAAACAAAATCAGGAACTGCATGACATTTGTTTGGCTTCCTGTAATAATGAAACACATATGAATGTCTGTCTTCTCATTTGGTAAGAGAGAATCCTACAATATCCCATTTAAAGAACACAAATCAGCCACAATGTTACAAGATGCAGGCATTTAAAAATTGGGAGCAGTGAACAAAGTTCCAATCAAAACCAAAAACCAGTTATGAACTGTAATGCATTAAAATTAGATAGTACAGTTGCATAGTAGGTACTACAGGTTGCATCAAAAAATTACATTTGGGGCATTAAACCAAAACACAGTGACAAAATGAGTTAACAA
Source organism: Gekko japonicus (assembly GCF_001447785.1). NCBI lineage: Eukaryota > Metazoa > Chordata > Lepidosauria > Squamata > Gekkonidae > Gekko > Gekko japonicus. The sequence continues at coordinate 536,049 of NW_015177019.1, read as the reverse complement.
TCTCATGAACAGAAGTAATTTTTTTGTCTCCTTAGTGTTATGTTCCATGTGCGGTCTACATGAAACGTAGGAAAAGTGAAATCTCAAATATCAGCTCTGGAACCACAAGACCTAGTATTTGTGATTCTTTCACCCCAGCAGAGTATTAATTGATACTAGTATTACAATAGGCACAATCCAAAAGAGAGTTTCCTCCCACATGTGGCTGAGTATATTTACAATGGTGCATAATGCAACTGTAAAATCTATATTGCTAGTATATTCATTTTGTTTATTTGCATGTTCTATATGTCATTAATAGTGTACATATATGGTGCAAATAGATGGTAAATGTAATATCTGGTGACTTGGGGGCCAAAGTAGAAAAACAGCATAATTTTCATTAGGCTCTCAGCCCGTTTCTAATATTTATATAAAATTAAGTATCACTGAGTCCAGTGGGACTTACTGACAAGTCAGAGAACAGTGTAAAGCTGGTATAAATTCCTCTGAGTTATACTCCATAGAAATAAGGCCCTTTAAATATATTTTGTAATGTTTAGAGTTTGTGTACATATGTTTACAAACCAGTTATACAAAATACAAAAAGTGTTTCTATTTTTTAAAAATGAGAATGGAAACAAAAATGTCACAGAAGTTACTCTTATCCAGTTTACGCAAAACAGCCAGTTGATCTACTTTTAAAAAGTCACCATGTGTTTTGCAGAAAATATCATATATAGACAAATATCAATAGCATACTGCCCAAATAAATGAAGAAAAGGCAACCTACTGATCACATTCTTGCTCATCATGATAAAAACTATGCATAACAGACCTAAATAAACAACTATTGATCTAAAATTAATTATTAAATGTAATCAATGGACCACTTCAGATTTGGCATGCGTGCACCGAAAACATACCATATGTAGTGAAACTGCCAACAATGCAAATAAAAGATGAAGCCATGTTTTGATTACTCTTATTTCTTGGTTACCTATTATTTATAGTTTATTATATTGTTTACATTATTTTATTACACTTTTTAACCAAAGGCTCTCAAGACCAAATTTTAAGAGTGCCAGTCACATGTACAGAATGCCAATTAAAACTGCAGGGTATAGAAGGCACAATGCACAATGATACTTTTTGAGTATGGCATCTACTAGTAAAGGCAAGATATGCCACAGTAAATTTGCCTTTATGTTTTAAACACTCATTTATTCAGTCTTCTATATATCCTACAGGGAGCAAATTACTCATTTTACCTACATAGCCATTTATCCTTATTGGATGGGTTGTACAATGGATCTAATATGCTGATATCGCCAATTTCCATTCAAAACTGTTGGATCCTATAAACAACAGAAGGTTATGTTCCATTTCTCACACTACAAGCAGCAGCCGAAAGTGGACAAACAGCAGCTTTCACAATACTCTGAGAGAGAAAAACACAACTTTTCCATGAATTGAAACAGTTCTGGATGCCATTTTGCGACAATATTCTAAAGATCTTTATGGAGCAATCCTAAATAGGTCTACTCAGAATTCCCATTGTATTTATTGGGACTTACTCCCAGGAAGGTCCTATGATTGCAGCCTTAGTGTTTAAAAACACAATGAATGAGCAGTTTGCTTTCCACCAAGAAATTCAGTAGTACGATACCTTTAAAAGGAAATTTATAGTGCCTTTTCCTTGAGTATACAATATCTCTCAGGGAAGGGGGAAAAGTTAATGTAAATGAAGCATTCTGGAATTACCACCACCTTGTGAACTGTACTCTATTACTTTGCCTCTCAAGTTCAAATGTAAAGGGAAAAAATAAGTTCTTCATCTATATTTTTAATTCAACTTAAGTGTTCCACCCTTTCTCTCTCAAGGCTATTTAGTCTTTGTTCTTGCTGTTGTTTTACCTCTAGGGTACATCTGAAACTCTATGTTTTAAAATCCGAAGTGATAAAGATCTACTGATCTACAGCAATGAGTAGAAGGTCTCACTATGGACACTGTGAAGACTGAGAGTAAAAAGAAGAATATTTCAATAAAGCTTTTTTTGTTTCTAACTTGTGACGCCAGCTCTGTATCAGTAAGCAGAGTGTTCCTTTGCAATCGCTCACTGTGTCACAATGACCGGGCGAATGTGAATTCTTCCACTATCACCACAGTCCCTGCAATCTTGCCTCAGCTGTGACAAACTCACTTTTGCCCCAATGGAACAGAGATGCCTTACTCAGCACCTAATTAGTTAGGGTTAAGAGTCAAGGCAAAGCAAGAGACCACTCTGCTGCTGCATCTCAAAATATGCAACGAGTCAACTGTGTTAATTGGAATGCAACGCAGAGGCACACGGAAGTTCCCATTTTAAACCTAGCAATTACAATTTGTATCACACCACTACATTGATTTTGTTATTCACCATTCTATACATCCCTTACGTCATCACAGTAGACTTTCATGAGGCTTTGCATATTGGTGGAGTGCAAAGGGGCTTTGAAGATAGAGGAAAAATTATCATGCACAATGATTTGGGGGGGAAATCACATTTGGCTTACAAATATACAAAGCAAGGCTCTCCTCTGCACATAAACTCTCTCTCTCTTCTCTCTCTCTCTCTCTCTCTCTCTCACACACACACACACACACACACGCCTTCTTACACCATCTATTTCATACCCCTCAATCAAATCTGATTACTTAGAAATATGGTCCTACAAAACACATATAATTCTACATACATTAGACAGACATCCCTTTTCTAACCTGTGTGTGTACTTGCATGCCACATGTTTATAGAAATACACAGATATGCATGTCAGACAGCAACTGAGCATTCTGATGATGTGATACTACATCAAATAAATCTACTCTGTGTGTGGATGTGTGAGCACACATTAGACACCCTCTTTTAACATATTTCCTAAAATCAATGCAAGTAATATAACTATGGGTTGTTAGATCAATACACACGCACACACAGATATACACACATAAGTAAGCATAAACTGTTCCATGCAGTATGTTTACATATAACCATTCATATTCCTGCAAGAGAGCAAGTGAAAATTCTGGCGACAGTGCAGCAAAATAGTTTGTATTTTATTCTATTTTGAGAACTCAATCAATTGTCTACGCTGGCTTCTGCCTATCATTCATGTTGTAAAATATGCCCACGTAATAATAGTTCATGCGGAATCAGACAATGCTTTTCTCTCCAAGGTAAATCATATAAAACTCTTGTTGAACTACTGTTGATGACTTTTCTTCATCAATGAAGTTCTAAAGCTCGGCATCAAATTTTTTATGAATGAACTGTATAGTATCTATATTTTACACTCCAGCTACCTGAAGGAGTTCACATTACTGTGGATACCTTTGACTGATCAAAAGTAACAAACATCTCAAAATGACCTTCAATACTATATAATAAGAAACAAAATATCAAACTGCTGATGAATATAGACTGAAATAAACTATATATATTTAACATGTTATTAAGCAGCATCTCACAAAATGAGTTTTCACAGTACACAATGTGGGAAATATGTGTTGTCATGCTATTATTTACTGTACTGTTTTAACAATTTCAAGCAAACCTGAAATCCTACACTAGTTTTTTTTACTCTCAGTGCATTCGATCTGTAGTTAGACATAGCCGCATTTACAGTTTTAACTACCAATTCAATAAATGGCACATATGACATTCTCTGTAACGGCTTATCACATAGCAGTAGCAGAGTTAAAATAATATACTTTACACTTGATTTTAAGCCATTTCTACCAGCCCTTTATACATGCATATTTCACATATTTTTAACCTGAACACTTTTCCTGGAACAGTAGACAGAGAAGCAAGCATTTTTAGCAATACCCCCCCCCACTAGTCCCTCATTCTCTTTGATGGACAGATGTATTCATATTAAACAAGTTCATAGATTTAATTTTTAGTTTCCTCGATTTGCCCCTCACCTATCTAGGAAATGATTTCTCTAGTGATAACTAAGACATTTTGGCTAATGAGAGAATCTAATGCACAATAGGAAAATTGTCACTACTAATAATATTTGCAGTTAGTTAAAGAAGGGAAGTGTATGATAATGTCAGACAGTTGTCCTTTAATAAGACACAGTTACACAATGAAATTATGTTGTTAATTTTGTTACATCACTGGATGAATTTTAAATTACTACATAATGATTCACAGATGCATATGTAATCCTAATAATATCCTTTTCGCTGGCTGAAGAGCCATCTCTACTTTGTATTGGGATCAAGAGAGGCAAGCTTGCTTTTACTCTTTTCTGGCATTTTGTGTCATTGTGGGTTATCACTATTTTGCTGTTATGGTTTCATTGCTTAAAGGCATTTTAGAACGTCATAGTCCTTCAGATAAACAGGAAGGGGGGAAATGACATTTCTTATTATGACAAATACTACAAAAATTAAGAAAGCAAAACAACAACAACCAGAAAAGCCTTTCATTTTTTATTTCATCAAACTAAATAGGCCTCTGTTTTTAAAAAACATCCTTCTTGTAAACTGGATTGGGCCATTCTCTGTGTGCAAGTCTGTATGTATGAGTGTATGTGCACACACACATGTTTGCGCCTGCGCATACTTGGACTTTACCAGATGAAGCCAAGGTCTTCTGGTCATTCTCGACCTGTCACTGATCAAAGTGGCCCAAAGAAGAACTCTCCTTTAAAAGATGAGATTTATTTATGCTCTTTGAGGTTATCAGCCATTATTTCTGTATGCAGAACAGGGTTGTCTCCTTCTTAAGGAGTAACAAACTTTTTTTAAAAAAAGTACCTAAGTGGAACCAGTATATTGGAAGGGGAAATATTTAAAATCATTTTAAAAAATGTAATTAGAAATCTTATTTGTCAGTCTTTCCCACTAATCCTAAACCTAAAACTTTCTTTGTATACTATGCATAATTATCTTATGGCAAGGATGATTTACATTTCCACAATGCAGCAGGGAACAGGGCAAGTAAGCAGGCATTTGTAGACTACCTGATGGTACAGAAAAACTTGCCAAAAATTATTTGCGGTTATACAATTATTTTATCCTTCTGAAAAGATTTAACACAGAATTAACTAAGGTTTTAGAGCTGTGCCAGGCAGCTATATAGCTTTCTGTGAGTAGGATAGAAATTTACCTGAAACTAAAATTACTATTTCACTGCAACCTGCAGGCAGCAAATATTTTATTACAGATAAATTATAAAGAGTCAATTGCTTGTATGTTACAGCGCTGAAAATGTTAAAAGGTATCCAAAGGTCTCACTAAACATTTTTTATACCCATGGCAAAACTTCTGCTTGCAATGGAAGTACTTTGTAGATCAGCTACTACTGCCCTTGAACAAGGAATAATAATAGTAAACATAATACTAAAGAAAAAATGATATATTTTCCCAAGCAAAGTCGTAACATCATCAAATAAAAAGATGAAGAGAAAAAATAAAAACATGTCACACACTTATAATGCTTTATAAAATCTTATGGCTGTCAAGCACATTTCCTTAGCAAACTATTTTATTTTATGGCTGCATAAACAAGTATATCTTAAAAGAGAATTAGCAACTGGAATAAGTTAAAAACTGTTATTCTTTGTCAGTGGAATTAACTTACCCTCTTTAAAAAAAAAAAAAACCTCCTACATGCATCCAGGCAGAACGTCTTGGACAGACAACATACTAACAACCCATGGACAAGAAGGCAAAGTACACACTTTCAACATAAATATGTTCATTGTTATCACCTTTACAATCCTACTGTGTCTGTGTATGTATTCCAGTAGAGTGATCCGCACTGATACAGCATCTGCATGCATTTAGCTATACACTACACGTATTATTATTCTTTTCCCAACACAGACTTGGAAAATAAACATGACCATATGTGTCCAGTGATGAAGGGAAAAGAAAAAGGATTTTAAGATCTTCTTCATGCATTAGCAAAATTAACAATAGGAAAAACAACAGCTGATTTCTGAGTGTGATGGTAATTGTCCAACAACAATTTTTATACATTCTACACAAGAGGATTTCTTCCTCAAGTTTCTTCCTCCCTTCCCTTTATGATATTAGATGTTCTCTAGGATTTCTAGCATCTCCTGAAATTTTAACAGTCTAACTCTGTTTTAAAAAGTCACACTCAGATGGATCTATCTAAAGCTATGTATGTGGTTCAACAGCAATTTATCAATGGATTGTTATCTCGCTCTGGCAAAGTTAACTCTTTTGCTGCCAAAGCAACTGAAATCCCAATAATTTAACCTGAATATTTAAGCAGCATTTTTTTAAAAGTGGGGAACACAAACCCCCATGGCAGACTTGTTAGGATAGGTTTTCATTCTTTTACTTGATAATGAATGTGAAAAACACCTAAAGACAGGAAATAATGCACACAGATTGTAAAACATACATTAGTGTCCTGTTCAAGATGTATGAAATGTACTTTTCAACTGAGATTTTTTTTGTTATACTTTTAAGAGCAAGCCATCACATATACGGAGTTGCTTATTTGGCTTATGTTGATTATATTTCTGTACAGTAAGCTGGTATCAGCTGTAAGCAGGGTCCCTCTACAGGATAGATCTAAGTATACCTTATTTGAATGCAGGCATCCTATGAAAAGAGCCGAGCTGTTTAACTCTATTCTGAACACAACTGTTGTATATTATAAAAGACATCCACAATTATAAAAATATATTTACACAGAGAGATGTTTCTTTTCTAAGCATTGCACAGCAAATCCTTTAAACTACCAGTAGCAATGTGTAGATACCTCCTGCTACAGCTAAGATACAAACGACAGCACTTCTAAGTTAATGGAATTCATTCATAAAAATTTTTAGCTCTGAAAAGCCAAACATTCACTGAGCAGTAACCACACATCACAACTTTTTGGTGTTGAGAATACAAAGCAACTTTTCCAAAGGGCAAACTCGTTTCTGAATAGGGCCACCCTGGCATATGCAATGTTTCCAAATAGATTTCCCTCCCATCTTTGATTTGGAGCCCGGTTCAAATATAAAGTTTCTTTCTTTTGTGTGTGAGGAAGATTTCTTTCTTCCTTCCTTCCTTTCATGGGTTTGTTTGTTTAATGCAGAAGAGCCAAACGGTTGAGAAAGACTAGCCACAGCACGCTGGGTGCGTATCACCAAGTGCGTGGTACAGAGACACCAGCAGCCCCTGTGATTAATTATCAGTTATTACTGACTGGCCTTGCAGTAACATTTTAGCTTTCCCGTCAGAACCGCCATACCAAGCTGCCTTAAACGCGGCCCCCGGTGAAGGAACTGCTCTGGGGAGAATGCCAAAACACAGCTCCGCAGAAACAGTGTGTGTGTATGTGTGTGTGTATGAGAAAGAGAGAGAGAGAGAGAGACCAGCAACTGAAACTGTCTCATCTAACGACCCTCAGCTCTTGTGCTGCTGGCAGCAATTCCAGCACAACTGCTCTCTCTCCCTCCTCAAGACTGCTTAACGTTGTTTTCTGCCACCTGAACTCAATTAGGCTGCTCTGAGGGGCCCCCAAAGTTTAGTATCAGTTTTGATATGGGGGCTTAACATATTCGGGGGGGGGGACTTCTTTCCTGGGATATTAAGATACTTTTCTTTTATGAAGGGGGAGAGAGAGTAACAGAAAGGGGGGGGAAGAAAACAAAAGAAAACAAAGGCAACAAATCAATCTACCATGAGTAAACGCTCCGCTCAGAAAACTTTTAAGAATTTAAAAGAGAAACTTTTATTATAAAGCCATATCAAGTTTTATATTTTCTTTTTTTTTAAGGACCCCTCAGGGATGCAGCAAAGTAAGCATGAACATTCCAACGACTTAGTTATGACACTTCAGAAACTGTGCAGTGTTAAATTTAAACAAAAGTGAAATGCAGACAGAGGAAAGTAAAACATATTTAAAAAGAGACACAGAGAGAGAGAGACCGAAAGACATACACTTCAACATGTGGCATTAAAGTAAAGTAAACATACCTGCTGGGACATTCTGAATAAGAGGTTAGTGTCAGCGTTCTGCCATGTCCCCATGAAACCAGGTTCGGTCGTTGCTGTTCTTGTTCCGAACTGCATGGAGTTGTCAGTGCAGGAGTCTCTTAAAGTCAAATCTCTTGCCCTCTTTCGCTCTGTGTGTCTCTGAGTGTCTCTGTCTCTCACATCCACTTCTGCCTCTTCTGACTGAAAAGTGAAGGTGGATTTTTTTTTGAGACTCTTGCCAGCCAGTAGCAGGAGTGTAGTGTAGTTAAGCTAGCTGCACTGTGCGTTTCATTTGGGAAGGGGGGCTTTGGGGAGGGGGCCAGAGCTTATTTCGCACCTTCTGCACGGATACCCCCTATCATTTATACATACATTGTGACTCCCCAAGCTCGCCTCTGCTTTGGCTTAACAGCTGCCTGTCAGGTGTGCAGGCAGGCACAGAGGAGACCCAACCACCAGCTTCATACTCTCAGCCACTGGATGTCATTGGATAGCAGAGCAAAAAGAGAGTCAAACTGCACTGTTCCACTGTCAGGCACCAAATGACATCGTGCACTAGCCTCCTCTCAGGCTTAAGAAACACTGATACACATGCACACTCTAAGGAGCATGCTGATCAGAGTGAATTCAGAAGAACAAGCTGTGGCCCTTTCCCTGTTTTTCTTCAACAATGCTGTCAAGAACAGCATGTAATTGCTGACACTTGCCTATTAAACACAGACGGTAAACCTCCTAACACAGAAGGGGAGAGGAGAGAAGAGGGATAACCAATTGCTCACCCAAAGAGACAATAGACATGCAGGAGAGCACACAAAAGTTGGTCTGGAGATTCCCCCCCCCCCAATCTCTCTGTCTTTTTAAAGATACTAGTTGTAAATAACTACTTTGCAATAATCCCATCCCCGTATTTTTAAAACAATAAAGCTCTTACCAAAAAAGAAGGATGTGGAAGGAAAAAAGATGATCTCCAACTTCTTTTAAAAATAAAACTGGAAAAAAATTGCATGTATGTTTCATCTCTCACATCTTGGTTCTCCCCTGTTAATTGCCTAAAATACTCCAAGGAGCCCAAATCGGAGGGCAGAGGAGTGTCTTTCCCCTTTTCCATAAAGATCAAAAGTGGAATTTTTTTTTTGTTTTATTTAAAGTTCCTAGATGAGGAATATACAATAACCTTTCATGTCAAAAAGGGGAGGGAATGGAATTAAATGAAAGAATACAGAAAAACTGTCCATCCAGCAAAAAGGATGGCATTTTTTTCTCTTTTAGGATCTCCAGCCTTAAATAGTTAACGTATATCATACTCATAAGAAAATAAAACCCATTGCTAATCAACATTTTTTTTAGAATTTTTGCATTTTTCTAGTCCTGTTACATATTTTTATATCTTAGGAAAAGCTGGAGGGAGGGGTGAGAAAGAGACAGAGAGACAGAGAGAACACCTACATGGATTACATAAACACTATAACTTCAAAAATGTAAAACAAAATTCATGCCCTCTCATAAAAGCAAGTCAGGTTAAAAGAAAAAAAGACTAGTTTTTCTCAACTTAAAGTGTAAGAAACATTCATCTTCTAATAAAATCTACAAATTTAGAGGACAAATGTACCACTCTCACAGCTTTTCCTTAACTGAAGAACAACAATAAACCTTACTCTCTCACAAAACAACAAAAGAATCGCAAGAAAGCTTCAATGGCAGCCTCGTGTCATTAGTGTGCAATGAGAAAAGATGAGAAAGCATACACTATGTTGACACAAATGTGTCTTCCCCTTTAGATCCTACATCTCCTGAAAGCTTTTCTGTTAAACTTCCCTCCAGTTCACAACCATTAAGCACAAAAAAAGTCTCAAAAGCTGCAAATTCAATATCTGAGAAACAAAACAAAAAAAAAGAGCCCAAAGAACTGTTGCCTTAAAATATATTAAGTCCACCTGTGGTCAATAAAAATATTCTTGTTGCATGGAACGAAGGGGGGAGGAAAACACCTATGAGTCAATTGTGCCAACAGTGGCTGTACCTTTACAGCTAGCTATTACCCACTTAAACTCCCTCTAAAATTTGCTAGCCTCTTGCTTTCTGAAGTGGTACTCAGTGCCTTAGTCAAGCTGCCTGCTCAGCTCCTGACCTTCCCACTAATGGCTGTTATTTGTGGGAGGCTTAAGGACAATGTCAATAGCTAGCTCCCTCCTCTCTGCATCTCTTGCACTCCGTCTCACCACCTCTCCTCCCCCCCCTCCCTGTCCTGCAGTCCTCTCCAATCCCAGAGAGATGGGGGGGAGAAGGGGGGGGAAACCCACGCACACAAAATCAACTGGCATGCAGCAGCAAGCACCTGCAGTAATAGACTCTTTTATTAAAACTGTTATTCTGCAAGACTTGAAATTCCCAGTGGACTGGGCCATGTCAAAGCCGATATAATTAACTAGAGGCTCAGCAACGGATCAATTACCAGACAAGCAAGTGATAGTGAAATCAATGAAAGATCATCAGCCACATTATCAGTGTTGCAACTCATTAGGGTAAAACTGAGAAATGTGCTCAAAGCGAGCCCAAGCAAGGTGGCATTACAAAACAAAGGGCTAATTTGGAGACCCTGCTGTGAACAATCTGTAACAGAATTAGCCTTTTTCCCCCCTAAACTGCACAGCTCTGTAACTAAATGTGACAGTCTGAGAGAAGCAGTTTATTAAGACACCAACTCCAAGTTTATTTAGTTCATAAACTCTCTCCTAGAAAATCAATACAGTCTGTACAGGGTTATTAGGCTGACTAGCTAATACATCCAAATCTGGTCTGCCCTGGCATCAGCCAAAAAGTCTACCTGCTGGAGGTAAGAAAGGCAACTGCAAGAGCATGGCCTCGGAAGAAGCCTACAGTGTAGTGGCCACATCACAGTACGCAATAGGAATACACTAGAGAGGGAGAAAGTGACTGCTAACACAATAAAAAGGAAACCAACAGAAGAGACTATTGCAGCATTCCTCACCACTAAGTACATTTAATGGCATACATCTATTAGAACACTAATACTTCTAATAGACATATTGAAACTAAAAAGTCAAGAAACACATACCAGATGTCTTTGCAGAATGGTGCACAAGATATCAGTCACTTAAGGGATGAGTGCAACATCTGCAGTAATGGGGGGGGGGAGAGACCAGTAAACCAAGAGTCTCGCACTGGCACCTTGCCTTAGGGATGTTTTGAATGTTACAGAATTACTGCGTGTAAAGCATTTGGCATGGACCCCAAGTGTAGAAGGTCACATGTGATGACTGCACAAGGTATGTTTTGCTGAATAGACATGTGGTGCACATACAGTGGGAAATACCACCCGTTATTACTTTTTGCTGTGTAGAAAGAAGCAAAATACACACACATGACAGTCAACATAAGACTGCATACTCATTCCTATGTGAAAGTGCTTTCTGTGTAGGAATTTTGTGACATGTCAGTGCCTTCTAATCTTCTGAAACAAGAGCAAAATCTGACATGTTACTTTGTTTTCCAATAATACGCTCAGAGTTAAATCCTTGATGTTAATATTTCCCTTTGAAATTAATTATTTCCCACTCCCTTTGTTTCAGGCAGATTTTTTTTAAAAGTCTGTCTCAAGCAAGCATAGGTGGTGGTTGTTAACTCACAAATTCAACAGACAATGGAGCATATTTTCTGCACCTCCAGTACTCACAAATGCTACAGATGAACAGCATGAACCACGAACTTATTACTACCCAATTTTTTTCAACAAAGTTGCAAAACTTATATTTTAGATTACTTTAAATGATTGCTAGTTAGCCATTTGAAATTCTTAAAAACGGCTCACTTGCATTAAGTAGTAATCTTTAATAAAAGCCCCATGAGATTTATCATATATAAAATGGGATTGATGTATCTTCAGTGGTAATTTCTTATAAATGTTTTTCCTAAAATGTTTGGTTCCCTCAATCACACCTCTTCCAATTCTAGATTTTTCACAAACTCTGAAATAATTTTGTAAAGCTTTTTTTTTTTTGGCCATCAAGTTGCATCCAACTCCACAGGCCTCTCAAGGAAAGAGACCTTCCGAAGTGGTTTCCCATTGCCTGCTATAATATATAATGGCCCATGGTGTCCTCCTTATCAATTTTTTAAAAAATACATCTGACATCACTGCAACTGGGTAATCATTGCCACTTTGTATTCATAGCCTATTTCCAGGTAATCCTTCCAAAATCCCTTATCCAATATCAACACCAATTATTTCTAATTGTATAATTTAAACATTACTACATTAAAACAATATCATTTCATAATTTACAAGAAAAAGATATTTTATTCCTTTCTGCTTGCATGAATTTATGAACATCAGGCATGTTATTACGTGCAACATGTGCAATCTTTAGGGTTCAACGTTATGTAAAATGCCTTGTAATACTGCAGATAGTAATCAAGAAAATAATTATAGAAAGAATTTCTTAAAGCCTACATGCATATAACCGTGTACCGTGCATGTACATTCAGTGAACTCCAATTAGCTGAAAAATTTGCATTTCAGTTCGCATGAGCTAACAAGGCTGTGGGGAGACAATGCAGTTCAACTAGCAGTATAAGAAAGAATCCTGTTTTCCTATAAGCATTAATTCCCACAACTGATTATTTTTAAACGTTACTTGTCTTTACAGCATTTGTTTCTCTAAAATCTACGGGCTCATGACAAATGCTTAGATTAAACTGTACACAGAGTAGTGTCCCATAGAGCACTCCAGGAGGAAACGGTACTGCAGTGACCATGCATTTTTATAAATACTATCTTAATATTTTTAAAAAGCATTCCTATTTTATGATTTTTTTCTTCTTCACTGGCTATGAACCCTTGGCCTATAGCAGTACAGAAGTTTTTCTGTAAGCAAATATATTTTTATATCTAATATACAAAATTTACACTGTAGTTCAAAACAGCAGCCAGCTGAAAAGCATGCCAAGCTATGATGAAATGCAGGAATATCAGAATTTCCCATCTTGCCCACTTCAACCAGACTTAGATGGGAGGAATTGCAACATCAACCACAGGTATAGCCCTGAAAACAGGATCTTGCACGAAGGTGAAAAACGAAGAATGGAGAGATGTAGGAGTTCCTCCTTTCACACGTTGAAGGAGTTGCAGTGAATGTATCCCTGCAATATACAGCACTATATTCACTAGTTCAAAAATGTTTCGGTTAATTGGCAGGGATGGAGCACACACTGTTCAGTATACCTTCCCAGTCATATACTAGTTTCCCAAGTATTCTTTATGCACCAGTGACTTACTGTACAGTACCTGTAATTCCCAGAGTTCAGTTTGCTGCAGCTGTTAACAGATTCTATAATATATAATGACAGTAAACTGGCCTTTGCTCTTTCCTTATTCACTATTCATTTTCTAGGCTTGCTTAAATAGATTGCTGGGTTAAAGATCACTGGTTTTTCATGTGACACACACTGGTATTCATCTAATGGCCTGCTAGGACAAAACTGTCCCTGTTCTTGCCAACATAATAAAAAGGTCCTCCACATCGCATGACAATCAGCCCTTACTTGTCTCTAAACAGCCAAGCTTAGATAACTTTCTAAATGTGTGTTTGGACTTGGTTCAGTGCAAGAGAGTTATGTGTTAGCAAACAGAAAGAAATATCATCCTCCCATGCTGAAAAATACAGACATGTATGTTTTCACATTATAGACTGGGGCTTTTTCCTGGGAGGTCAGTAAAGATTTATCAGGTCCAGGCTTTGTTTGGGCAGGATGAAGAGTTTTGGCCCTAAGAGCTGCTGTCAGGCTTTAGTATTTTGCCGAAATGTTTTAGCCTAATCATACTATCCTGTAAGTCATACTTTGGTTTTAGCCTCTGCTTTGAGATCAAGCTGGTAGCCCGGACTACTGCAGTGAGTCACAAGTTTCAGCACTACATGGAGAATTTAATATGGGCATGCACTGGCTTGTCCATTTCTTCTCCAAGCATTTACACCCCTTGCTGTTGTGATAAGCTGAGTCACCTGTTGGTTCTAGAAAGACAACATTAGGATGGATAACTAGAGCATGTGATACTTCCATATCTAAAACCCTAACTGCCTTAGATGAATTTCCTCTTGGTGCCACACTACCAATGTAAACATTTGCAAGGAATGGGCCCCATCTCGGGTGTAAGACACTGAGGCTACTGCTTGAGGCATGGGAGCGAAGCCAGAGCACTCAGCTGGATCATCAGAGGTAGTCATTTATCCAGGGACTGAGTGAACAGGGGGAGCTAACAGGGCAGTTCTGTGTGACAGTTTGGCAGGAACGTTTGGGAGAGTCCAGGCTACAAGCAAGAAACAGCTCCAGTGACTAACAGTGTCATCTGAAGCACACTTTCCTGGTAGTAAGCCACACTGAATAGACTTAAGGATTCTCAGTAGACCTGCTTATGATTACTCTCTAAGGCTAAATGCAACATATGCGGCCCTAAGCACCCTTCCAAGTCCACTGAAGTCAGCAGGGTTAGAAGGGTATAATCAGTGCCGGATTTACGCATAAGCTAAATAAGCTACACCTTAGGGCCTCGCAATCTGCTGGGGCCTCAAAAACACAATATAAAAAATGATTTCAAGTATTAAAAAGGCATATATATTTCAAATTTTTCTGAGACCAGCTGATGTAATTTAAAACAGTAGGGGGCCTCTGGGTTTGGTATAGCTTAGGGCCTCAGCAAGTCTAAATCCGGCCCTGGGTATAATTCTGCTTAGGACTGCATTGTAAAATGTCACAGTCCCAGTAACAAGGAAGGACCTGAAGAAGGACTCCCCTGTGAGTTCAGGGGCAGGGAGATGAAGCCAATGTGGGAGATGAAGCCATTGATACTATCAGTATATGAATCTGTATCGTATCAGGAGAGTACCCTGTCCTTATTTTGAACAGCTTTAAAAATAGCAGTACCATTCATAAAGGTAGAAAAGCAGCAGCGTAATGTCATGTATGATTAGCTGTCAGCTGGGCAGAAGTTATTGGTGTGTACTCAATTAATGGAGCTCCTGGCTTTCAGGAAACCAGTTTGTTTCCTTCAGGCAAGGGTTGCTGACGCAGAGATGAATATGTGTCAGGAGCCTGCTGTAACTGTTCCACTCTCATGCCGACAGATCCTCTTGCTGTTATGGAGACTGAAAGTCTTGAGGTAGGACGGTGTCAGGGTGAGAAAGGGGGAAATACCAAGAGATTTCTATGGTGTTCAGGGGAAGTGGGCTCTCGGAAGTGGGAGATTGGATTATTTGCAGTTTTGAAAGAGGGGTCTGTCATGGAGATCCTTGACAGCATGGTAACTTGCCTTCCTAGTGTGAAGTTGTGGACATCACAGTCTGTCTAGCTAATGGTAGCTAATGGTGAGGGGAGTCAATGCTCGTGGTGCATGCCAGTACCAATGATGCTGAGGAATGTAGTTGTGCATTTCTGGTAGGAAAAAAAAAAATCAGATTTCTTGAAAGAGCTCAAGAGTCCAGGAGCTCAGCCCTGACCTGGATAGCCCAGGCAAGCCCGATCTCATCCCATCTCAGAAGCTAAGCAGGGTCGACTCTGGCAAGTACTTGGATGGGAAACCTCCTTGCAATACCAGCAGTTGGGAGGTGGGGGCAAACTTTATTTAGCCACCCCTCTGAACATCCTCCAGGCCTCCAGTAGGGGTCGGTCACCAGAGGCTGCCATAACTTCCAGGTGCACACAGAGTCACTCACCAGAGGTCACCATGACTTCCAGGTAGATACACACTCACATGCATGCATGCACGCATGCACACGCATATGAAAAATACAAAAAGTGAAAATTATTATGCAGATAACCAGTGTGGATTATGAAGAGATCTAAGAGGATCTATCCAAACTAGGCAGGTTAGTTACAACACGGCTCAATGTAGATAACACAACTCCATGTCAGGAATAAAATGGCCAACACTGTAATGCCTTTGTATAGATATATGATGTGGATTAATTTGGTATAAAGGTCACCATATCTCAAAAAAGATATTCCAAAATTGGAAAAAGTGCAGAAGAGAGCACCCAAATGATTAAGGGATTGGAACATCTTTCGTGTGAGAAATAGCTAGTGTACGAGTATTTTCAGTTTAGAGAAAAGATGACAAAGGGGGATATAACAAAGATGTATAAAATTATTCATAAGGTAGAGAAGGCAGATAGGGGAAACTTTTTCTCCCTGTACCTTAATACTAGAACTTGGGAGCACTCAACAAAGTGCTTCTTTAGGCAATGAGTAATTAAATGTGGAATCCACATTTAGCCACTAATAGAAGGTTTTAAAGGATTCATATTCATGAAGGATAGGTCCAGCAATGGCCACTATTTATTGTGACTACTGTCCAGAGGTAGTAAACTGGTACTGAAGCAATGTCAGGGAAGGTCATGGCTGTTTTGCCTTGTTTGTTGGCCCTGCGGAACAACTGGTTGGCCACTATGAGAGACAGGATGGTAGACCAGATTGACCACTGGAGTGAGCCAACAGCACAATATCCCCAAGTCCAGAACTTGGGTGTTATATAGAAGTGGATTGCAGCAAACATGTACATAGGAGAAAAAAATGGATGAACCATCCCATTGTAGCCACAAATGCCCCCCCCCCCATACTGCTCCTGGAGGATAGCAGATTCTGTCCACAGAAATCCTCTGCTGGGTCCAGCCTATGGATCCTCTTATCTGCATTAGCCATACTGTTTCGTCTCTGTAGCCCAGCCACTAGAGTTCCACTGGAATGTGACTAGGGCTGCCAAGTGGGGGCGGGGGCGGGTAAACCCCCGCTTTGGAGGCCCGATTTCCACCGCCGCGGAATCAGGCCCCGGGGGGAACTCTGCCCCCCAAAGCGCAGCATGGCTGCGTCACCGGAGGTGACACAACCACGTCGATCACATTGGGGGCGTGGCCCCGATCGTCAGAGGGAAAGCTCTATGGTTTTCCCTCCGACGATGGGGGCCACGCCCCCAACGTGATCGACGTCGCGCTTCATCTTGTTCACACTTTCAACAACTATGCAAGGGAAATCATCATTATCCCTGTTTTATAAAATGTGTTTTAAGATCAAACAAACATGACTGAAAAGGGCTTCTCTGAAAACTTGTCTCAAAGCCCAGTATGCTGTCAATCTACAATACTTATTTTGTTTTCTGCTCTCCCAGACTGGCTAATAAGACAGGGCTTCTTTTTAAAAAAAAAGAAAAAAAGAAAGAAATCCCTAATACTTAGCTTCCAATTTGATTAATTTCAACTGGGAACATCCCAGTTTGAATGGGCAGTGTGTGTGTGTGTGGGGGGTATACTAGGCATTGGGATTCACTGCTGATTTCAGAGAGCCCTTGTACCTCTCCAAGAAAGAAAACCCCCAGTTTAACCATGAGGTAGGGTTCAATTATTTTGCATTCCCCAATTGATATTCCTGATAAGACTCTAAAAATCAGAGCTAGCCTTAAATCCATGTCCAGTTTTTGCCTTTTTTTAATCTACATCTACCCACAAATTTTACTAAGAGTGCTAAAGCTAAAAATGGGACTATGTATCTTTCCCAAGACAAGGGATGTGATATATGAAAATTTACACAAAGCTGGCACAATGACAACAGTTCAGAGGTGGCATTTCATAGAGCAAACAGCATTTTTCTTCCCCCAAGAATGTAAGTAACAGAATTGCTCTGCAACATCTGTTAGACTATGAAATAGTAACAGATGTCTTAAGTGAAAAAAAGGGGAAGAATCCATACAGGAAACCTTACGCCAAACAGATAATACTGCTAACTTTCCGCATATTGCAGAAAAAAATATTGGCAGCTTGCTTCTTTTCTGTGAAACTTATAAAGAATTTCTTCTGCCTAAGTTTTAATAAGTGGGAAGATACTGACTCATAACTTAAAAAACGGCATTCAAAAATCAATTTCCAGTGACACATATTTTTAGAACTTTATGTCCAAATACTAATGATTCCAAAATGTTTGTCCATTGGTTTGGAACCACTTAGCTTTCGATAGATGGCTACGAGGAGATTCAAATGTCACAGCATTCACAGGGAGCCTTCTAAAAGAAATGCTTTTGCATGGTGGGGCTCCATGGAGGGGCCATAACTTTTTCAAGATGCTTACCCATGTGGTTCAGCTGGATCATGCAACAAATCAACACACACAAGTACATTTCAGTGATTGCCACACAGAAGTGTAGTATTTGAATGCAAACATTTGAAGACAATGGGTAATTCAAACTCTGGCTAAAGATAGCGATTCAACTGACTATGATGAAAACTCTCCACATTCAAATTCTGAAAGTGTACATAAAACAACATAACCCTTTTGTAAAGCTCCCAGGGCTAGGGGCCATTTCTTCACCCAGGCACTCCATCCTCTTCCAGCTTTTCCAATAAAACGCAGACACCAGGAATAGTTAAGGTTGTGTTTTAGCGCACAAATTACTCACAGGTTCAACTATCCAGTTACAGCCTGGAGCTCCACCTGCCCCTTCACAGCCTCCATAGGGTTGCCAGGGCTCCTGCTATTTCTTTATTTCTTTATTTGATTTATACACCACTGTCCCCGCCAGGGCAGACTCAGGGCAGATAACAAGACCATAGATGTTATAAAACAATAAAAACAATTAACAATTTAAAATCATCAGACCAGGAGGCAGGAGGCCTCCTGCTGACAGTCCTCTTTACCAGCTGCTGCTCCAGGTGGCAGAGGGAAAACATTTTTAAAAGTCAGCATTGTCTGTGCTGCAACATCACTTCCAGGGAAAACCCAGAAGTGACATCAGGTAGCTCTAGGAATAGCTGAAACCATTATGGTTTCTGCATTATAATGTCACTTCTGGGGAAACACATACATGACATCAGGTAGTTTTAGGGACTGACAGAAACTCTACCCAATACAGCATCTGTGTTTAACTGGAAGTGACATCATGATGAAGATGATTATGCATGTTCCTGCACCCAAAGCTCCCACTAGCTTCCCACCCCCTGTCCCCAGGCCTGGATCCTGTCCCAGAATTTCATAATTGCTGCCTCTAGTCACTGTATGTTTGCCACCTTGAGGCAGGTGGGGTAGGTGCCACTTTGAGTAACTTGCTGTTCTCCTGACCAGGAATGCTGCTTCTGGTACACAGGAGAACCTGGTCCTGACTTCCAAAGCCCCAGGCCTTGCCAGTTGTCTGGCTTACTGCTCTCATCAGTCAGCTTTCTCTCATTTCTCCCTACGTCCTGCTCTGGCCTTTCATTTCTCTTCCTTCTGCAATATCCATTCCCTGGTTCTGTTGGCCAACAGACACAGGCCTTTAGGCTCAAGGAAGTCTCTACTCCCAAGATAGTGTTTACTCCTGAGGAGGCTAACACTGGCAGTCTTTGGCCCTGCCTGTCCTTTAAGTGCCTCTGGGAACCCTGTCCTATCTTTCCTTCCTCCTGGTAGAGTGCACTGACTCTTGTACAGTGTTGCCAACCTCCAGGTGGAGCCTGGAGATCTCCTGGAATCACAACAGATCTCCAGATTAAAGAAGTCAGTTCCCCTGGAGAAAACTGCTTATTTGGAGGATATACTCTATGGAATTCTATCCCATGGAGGTCCATCCCTTCCCCTAACCCCACCTTTCCCAGACTCCACCTGCCAAATCTCCAGGAATTTTCCAACTTTGTGTTGGAAACCATACTCTTAGAGCTGATCTGGGTTGCCTTGTTCCAGACCCTAACCTAGGATGGGACACAATGTTCTTCTTTGTAACCACATTTCCATTCAAATTCCGGATGGACCATCTATGGCACCAAAATTAGCTTTGAAAGGTAAAGAGATTGACAAAAGCAGAGGAATGGAAGGAACACAAAAGCCTTTGGTGAGGACCAGAACCATCTTAGAATTTGTGCACTCCTTCCCCCTCTTTCTTCCTCCCTCTTCATGTGTGGTTCAAACATATTCATTTCTAAGCAAACCACAGTTTGTTATTATCTCTGATTTGTCCTCTTCCTTCCTAAGTCAAATTGCAACAACTTGGGAAAGCTGCAGCCAAAATAAAAATGTATTTTGGTTTATTAGTCACAAAGAATATTACTGACATAGGCAAGGGAGGGGAGACAAGACATTTTGTGTTTGTGAGGGCAAATCCAGATGTGACATTTTAAAGCAAGTTAGGGCCAGGGCATAATTTTCCCTGCAGTTGTACAGCACAATGAAGTTTTAAAGCACTGTGGGGATCTGATCCACAGCACAAAGATAGTAGGGACTTGCCTTCCTTCCTATGCCATTTTCCCAAGGTGAAACAATCCCAGGGGGCGTTATTTACCCCATTTTAGAGCTGCACATAAGAATATTCCATGTCCACGTAGCTCCAATCTACCTGGATGCAATCCATTTTTAAAAGTCATGTCTAATTTGACCCTGACATTTGCCAAAGAGAGTGGGGAAGAACATTTCCTTCCTGGAAAGTAATTGTCTCTCCAGACTGGTCCAAGAACAGATGCTTCTGATGGAGCCTCATCTTTGCCCTACTGGCATCACTAAGGCATTGCTGGGAGTGTGCTACAAAAAAAAATTAGAGGGTACTGACTGACCAGTCTAGCATGATCATTCATGAAAACAGAGTGATGGGTGGGACACTTTTCTTCTTTTTGTTTGTTATGGAAAGTCGTAGGCAATAAATGTTTGTTTTCTTAAGAACTGATAATACTGGTAGTAGGGCTGCCAAGTGGGGGCAAGGAAACTCCCGCTTTGGAGGCCCGATTTCCGCCGCGGCAGAATCAGGCCCCGGGGGGAACTCCGCCCCCCGAAGCTGCATCACCAGAGGTGACGCAGCCACGTCGCTCACGTTGGGGGCGTGGCCCAGATCATCGGGGGGGAACCATATGGTTTTCCCCTCGATGATCTGGGCCACACCCCCAACGTGAGCGACGTAGCACGTCACTTCCTGTGACGTGCTGGTGGCACACGCGCGCGCACGTCCTGGGAGAGCTCCTGGAGCCCGGCGAGGCTCCCCCGCCGGCAAGGGAAAGTAGCCTTGGCATTCAAACTGGAATGCTGCTGGGGTTTCAGACATCTGATTGTGGTGGGAGATGTGAGTAAAAGGGATATAAGGCTCAGGCCTCATCTGGAGTGAGAAAGGTGCAGCCAGGGTAGACTCACAAGCAGGGCCACTTTGGCAGGTTCCTACAGGGAGTCTCAGAAGGCATGGATGCCCTTAACGAGCCTGGGTGAAGGAGGAATGGCTTTCTGGGCCCAGGTGGTTTCATGACACGGCCATGGTGAGGATGAGCTGGCTAAGGAGCAGGGAACAGGAAACAGCAGCATGGAGCTTAGCACAGGGACCAGGTATGCGGCCATAAACAGAGAAGCTGTGGAATGGAAAGAGATGGGCTAGAAGAAGATGGTACAGGAGCAGAGACAGAAAGGGAAACACCAGCCAGCTGGGGGAGGAAGAAGAAGACAAAAAAGTTAGGTTACAGCATCACAGCTCTTCTCCCTTGTAATGAATTTTAACTGGAGGTGGGCAGTGTTCCCTCTAAGCTGAGTTAGTGTCAGCTAGTTCGCAGTTTTTTAGCCTCCAGCTCACACATTGTTGTCTTAGCTCAGGAACAATGGCTTCAGAGCAAACTAATTTATGCAGTAGACAAATTGCTCGCTCACAACTTTAATGCCAGTAACTCACGAAATAGAATTTTTGCTCACAAGACGCTACAGCTTAGAGGGAGCACAGGAGGTGGGTGAATCTAATGACGTCTTCAGGTGCTAGGACTAGTCTATTTCTAATAAATGCCCGTGCATGAAAGCAGTGACTGGGCTAGTGCTTTTAAGACCCCATGGACCCCAGGTATGGTGTTCTCCTGCCCCCTGTCCGCAGACAGCAGCACACTCACAACAATGAATATGAGCTCTGTATGAGCTCTGTATGAGCTCAATGCCAAGTCAGTTAACAAAGCTGTGTGAATTATCCTACCATCTATAAAGTGTGTCTGGTATGTATGGCCAACAGTTCTTTGGGCAAAACATGTAATCATAATCTACTATGAGTGGTTCTTACGTGGGACACTAGGAACGAACTGCGGGTCGTACTAGTACACTGACAACTTTGGTGCCCAGTGAACTCACTGATTAAGCTGGTGGAGATGATCTTGAGTTTGCTATTTAAGGAAACAATGCTAAGCAAGTCTATTTACAATTATGTCCCATTTTACTCAGTGGAGACTTCCCAAGAAGATGTTCTTAAGATTGCAGCTTCTTGCTCTTGGATTTTAATTGTTGGAAACTTCAGCATTCATGCAAAGTCCTCTTTGTCTGGTATTGCTCAGTACATAGCAACCACCATAGGACTGTCTGAGATAGTACAATGTAAGGTCACACACAGGGTTTGCATTTTTGCACTGAGCAGGATACTAGAGGTCTAGTGACTGGTGGTATTAAGGCCATCCAGTAGTCAGGACAAATTCTGAGTCACTACATGGTTGGATTGACTCTTCTCAGCACAGGTGACAAGAGTCACATGTATCTCACTGGACATCTGTAAATTCCAGAGAAAGGCATGTAAAAACATTGACACGACTTCATTGACCTCAAGTAGAAGTGTGGAGAAAGGGATTGTCTGGGTCTGTGAAATACTCTACTTATTAGACGAGCAGGTATCTTCCTTTGCCCCTTTTCTGTAAAACCTTTCCCCCCATTTCAATGTGTCCTTGGCTGATAATTTGGTCATGTAATTTTATTTACTGTATATTTTTTTTCTATTTAAACCATTCTGAATGTTTTGCAAATGTAGACTAGAACTGTTTTAAATAAATTAATTTAGTAAAATGACCACGTCAAAGCATGGTACAATGAGCTCAATTATGTTCTCATCCTATGTTCTGGAAAATGTGGTAGAAGACCAGATTCTTGAGACCCAGGCCATTAGGCATATCTATTAAGCTAAAATGCACGGTAGATATGAAGCCTTAAGTTATTTATTTTTATTTATGTTCTTTATAGTCTGCCTTTCTCACAGGGACTGTAATAACCAGCACATAAAGATTTTAGAAGTCTGGAACCACCAGAAAGAGCTGAAGCATAGCATAAGTATTAACACGACACATTAAGCAGAACAACTTACATAACAGGATCCTCCTTACAATAAACTATATGGAGCAGCACATACTGTCTCAATCATCTATCTAAGTAAGGCTGTGAACTTTTTCTATAGTGCAACCCTATCATCTGTGCAGAAAAGTCCTCATGCAATTTTGCATAGTTTGTAGAAGGCCAGGTGAGTGGGATCTTTCCTGACCTCCTTGGGCAAGCCATTTCACAAGGCAGAAGCCAGAATGGCAAAAGCACATGTACAGAAAGTTGTTGATTTTGGCCAATTTGCAGTTTGGCACCTGCAGAAGCCCCTGCTGACTTCAGCAAAGTTGTCATGGTGGAGGATAGAGAGAGAAGCAGTCCTGCAAATATGAAGGGCTAAGGCCAAGAAAGGCTTTGTTATCTTAAAC
Organism: Gekko japonicus; assembly: GCF_001447785.1. NCBI lineage: Eukaryota > Metazoa > Chordata > Lepidosauria > Squamata > Gekkonidae > Gekko > Gekko japonicus. Next base: position 512,589 of record NW_015177019.1, on the reverse strand, counting down.
TGAGCTTGGTAACAAATGGGCAGCCAATGGCGCATCTGCACAATAGAAGTAACAAGAAGCTGGGACCCACGATGCTCGCGGGGGGGATAAGGAGCTCCACATGGAGGAGGAAGCGGAAGCAGCTGCAGGTGAGCCTTCTCCCCCACCCCCCACACTGATGGCGAGGATCAGGCCTGCTAATCCTTCTCCCCCCCCACCCCCCTGGCACCGACAGGGAGGCCTGAGTGGCTCCCAGTCGCTGGGCCCACCAATCCTTCTCCGACCCTTCTCCTGCTCCCCCCAGGCACCGGTGGTGAGGCCTGAGCAGCTCCCAGCCACTGGGCCCACCAAGCCTCCCTCCAACAGCCAGAGCATTCTCTGCGCATGCACAGGGAATGCTTTTACTTTTGGGGGAATCGCTGTTTAAAATGTCCATAGCACCTCCTACAATGCCACTTTCCCCCCATCCTTTTTCGCTGGGCAATCTTCCTCAGACTTTTAAAATAATATTGTAAGGTGAATGCTATAGCACACATGAACCACTGAGATGTATAGCACTCATATTAGAACGTTTTTTAAAAGTCTGAGAAAGATTGCCCAGCGAAAAAGGGCAGGGGGGAAAACGGCACCATTTGAAATTCCCATAGCGCTTCCGAAATAGCTCATTAATGGAAGGAAATTTGACCCCCATCCCTGTATTGCTTTACTCAAAATTGGGCCAACAACAAATAACATCCAGTTTAGAATGGTAATGTGAAAAGGGCTCATTTGTTTTCCTCTGGAATTCTGTTCTTCAGAGGTAATTCACGGCATCAGAAATGTGCACAGTACACCCATAATAATAAAATTATGAACAAGTAGCAACTCTACCTAAATATGCTTTTCCAATTGGTGCTACAGATACAGAAGAAGAGTCATACCTCCTGAGTCTTTTTCCTCATCATTCATATGGTTTATAAATATATGTATTTGCTCTTAGACCAGACAACTATATCTCAACGCACTCAGACTTTAATTCAACTTTGGTTGGAGGTCTATATTTATGTATTAACACTTTTCAAATCATGTTATTGAAAACCTTGGCTCTGGTGCTAATCTGTGTCCCTTCGATCTTCGTTATGAGAAATGTTTTGTTTTTTAAAGCAACTTTCCATATACTAAATACTTAAAAAAAAAACACCAAGGCCACTATGAGGGTCTAATTATTTACTGCAGAGAGACTTTCTATAATGCATTTTAAACAAGAGATTACAATTTACAAGTAGATTAAAGAAAACTGTGTACAAGGTATGCATTTTCCCAGTCTTTGCAAAAGCTTTTTGTGAACCAGTATAAAAACAAATAAATTAAATAATCTTCTTAATTATTCTTATTAACTCATTCATGGAATATGAAACTGCTTCAACTGTCTAGTGTCTTCACAGCCTTGTGGACAATCAGTGAAAAGTGCATTAGTAAAATTCATCAGTCTCTCCATCTCTCAAGAACAAAGAAACAATGAATCCCATCACCTGGCCCGTAGAAACAGCAGCAGCCCCAAAAGCCACCTTGGGGACAGAGAGGTTCATCTGCAGTTTTGGCATCAACTAAAATGCACTTTGCAAATAGACAGTAATACTGACACACTCTGGCACAAATTCCTTTTGTTAAAGGCCAGTTATCTCTTTAGTTTGACATGCTACAAGAATTGGCCCAGCATGGGTATGCACCAGGCCAGATTTCTAAAACGTGACATCAGTTGTTGCTTGGTAAACATAGGACAGCTGATTGGGGACAACTGCTACTGATTTTTTTTTCTTCAGGAATTGCCAACCTCTGGCCATGCAGTTCTCAATAGACCATTAAATTAATTTATCACAAAATCAGCTGAGTGGGTGCCATCTACCATCTGATTTTGTGAGATCTGAAAGCACCTTCTAACATGTCACAGAGCTTCAAACACCATTACCATTACAGGCCAAGATGGGACTGATCTTTGAGCTTCGCGGTCTCTTGTTGTCATTAGTGCACTGTGAAACCAATACTAAATACTTTATAAACAGGTCTCCCTACAGTATATTAGAAGAAGTGCATATTTCATGCCCTATAGTTAGGTAGCCACATATCCATCAGACAATTAAATAATTTATAAGGTGCTCAGAAGTGCAATACAAGTCAATAAAGTTTTGAATATCTACAAGCTCCTAACCTAATTTACAGGGTTGTTTTTTCTTAAAGTCACTTCAGTGCAGAATGGAAAACCATTTTTCATTAATATTGTAATAACATCTTTCTTGTGTTTTTACTTGACCTAGTTAATTTTAGTTGTTTATTACAAATTACTTTTTTATCCCATACTAAGTTAATGTTGTCATTTTACACAAAACTACAAAAACTAAGCACATACACAAAATAAGTCAACAAAATTAATTTGAAAAATTTGTGCTTTTCAGAGTTTTTGCCCCTTTCAGTGGAACAGGCACAATTATGTGTGATACATCACTGAAAAAAATACCATTTTCCAATTGTAAATTTCCAAAATTATCAGGATTTACTTGAACTATACTCCCTATGGCCATGGAATTAAAATCATGATTTCACCAAAGCTAGACATCTATTACAGCTGTTTAAATCAGTTTGCCTTGTGAGTGTTCACAGTAATTTTCTCTAGTCTGTTCTTTTATTGTTCTGTGAATTTATTCTGCCCTGAGCTCCACTCTTACTGAATTTGCATTTTTACATTACTGATGTGCACATGTTCATTGATAAAATAATATTTAAAAGAACTAATTCGATATTATTGTATTTATGATTTCGAGATTCTTTTTGTGCAGTGTTTTATACTGATGCAGACATGCTTTCATGCAGATTAGCAGAAAATCATACAAACAGAATAATGATGCAACTGCATGTATGATCATGACTGCTTTTTTGCAGTTTTTTATCAGTTTCACATACAATCAAAGTGTGTATGGGGAGGAGCGCACAGCATCTTAATGAACTGTAGGCAGTGAAGACTGGCTAGTCATGTACAATGCTCTGTATGAAGTTTGAAAACAAAAAAGGAACAATACATTCCAAAAAGAATCAATACCACTTTGGGGATGGTACTTCAGAACTTCAAAATCTGTGGAGAAATTTAGTGAGGAAAATTCTGAAGCATCACTAGCTCATAGCATCTACATAAAGACTTCATTTTAAAATAAACAAGCTGTGGGAATAATTTAGAACTAGCTTTAAAACCGGACCGGACCTATTAAATCCTCTTTGTTAATGTTAATAAAAGGAGCATACAGTTTAAGAGAAAATCATGATTAAAAGTCTTCCTTTGTCTTTAACAACATTATTTTCTTTTAGATATTATCAACTGTTTCTTTAAATAAATATTTAAAAGCCTAGATGGAAGTGCCTAAGAACATGCTTTAAATTCACCCAAATACATTTTGTGGGACCTAGACATTCCAAATTTTGCCCAAGATATGGTTGGAGTATAATATAGCACTGTGGATACAATGGCTTCATGTCCTAGCCACATTAATATTGGACAGTAAGTATGTATAGCCCGCAGCTGTGTGTGATCCAGCCCCCAAACACCCTCAAAGCCTATGCCAATACAAACCCCTCGCCTGAGCTCACATCTGAACCACATTAACTTCCTCTAAGGCCCTAGGGACATATATATTTCTGAAATTAATACTTTTTAAAATTCTTTCCAGCATCCATGAACAAACAGTGTTTAGAGAAGAAAAAAAAATCAGTTTTGAATATGGAACAAAATAGAGAACATGTTCCTACCTAAGATATAAGATGGTCCATGTAGCCGGTGCTGTAACTATTTGTTTCTATGCTCATGGCAGTTCTACACACACACACCTCAAATTGTCCCACTGGGTAAAATTAAGAATTATTGTGGATCTATAAGAGTACTGCTTATCTATATATCTAATAGCCAAGTTGGCCCCTCCATGTGGGAGAAGGCTTGGCCGGCCTGGCGGCTGGGAGTTGCTTGGGCCTTGCCGCCAGAGTGGGGGGGGAAGATTGGCGGGCCCGGCAGCTGGGAGCCGCTCAGGCCTCGCCACTGGGGGGGGAGCTTACCTGTGGCTGCTTCCTCCTCAGCCCTGAGGTCCTCCTGCTTCCGCAGGCCAGGAGCCGGGGGGAATACTCCCCACCTGCGAGTATCGCGGGTCCCTCTTCTTGTGAAATTCTAAGATCTTGCCATAAAGATGCTGCTGGGTAGAAAATTCACTGACTAATGCTATACGTGTCACTAAGGTTGCATGCACAGGGCCAATGATGCATTAGACTTTGCATGTTACCCTACCACATTAAGAGCGAGGTAGATTGGGCATTAAGACCACCATGAAAAGCCCCAGTGGGCTGATGGCCTAGGAGGCTGCCTTCACTGAGGCCACCCAGACCTGGAGCAGCCCTGCCTCAGCTGATGGCAAGGCAGGGGGAGCCAGTGCCATTAGGTGGGCAGGAGTCCCCTGCAAGACAGGGAAGAAGTTGCCACCATCACCACTACAAGCCAGCAGCCCTTGCCTCATGAGAGCTAAACAAAAGCTGCTACCCATGAGCCACCAGCTCCCACTTTGTGTGAGGTGGGAATGAGCTGCTGATCCAAGCTGGTACACAAATAAAGAGATCGTCTCCAGGAAACCTGAAGAGTCATAGGAAGAAACATTGTAACTGTAACTAAAAAAACACCTCTCACTGTTAAGATCCAAGAATATATGAAAACTAGGAGTAAGGCCCATTGTGGGAAGAAATACAATGAGCTCTAGAAGGAAGCTCCAGGTGAGTGTCCCGGCTTTGGCTGGTGGGCCATCAGAGGGAAGGAGGAAATAGAGGGAGGCAAGCCATGTTTATTTCCTTCTGCTTAGCTATAAGGCAGGGCTGTCTCAAGTCATTTTGCTGCCCCAAGTGAGTAGTATGGGAGGACAGCCTCATGGTAACAGGTATGGTTCCCTCCACCCCTGACCTAAGTTGATTTGGGGTTATGTAGTGGCAGCTAAGGTAGAAAAGCACCTCCTTCTCCTATGCAATGTCTTCTGGGTTCCAAGGGTCTGGAAAGTGGTTCCATAGCCAGTTACAGAGTTGCCAACTCTGGGTTGGGAAATACCTGTAGATTTGAGGGGTAGAGCCTGGGGAGGGCAGGGTTTGGGGTATGGAGGGACTTCAGCAGGGTATAATGCCATAGAGCCCACTGCCCAAAGCAGCCATTGTATCCAGGAGAACAGATGTTGGTCATCTGGAGATCAGTTGTAATAGCTGGGAAATTTTCTGTAGGGGAAATGTGCTGTGGCTGGGGAACACGGTGATTTCTGGGAGATCTCCAGGCCCCACAGGGAGATTGGCAATTCCAGTGACCATTTAAGGGAAGATTGGGACATGTATTTTACCTCAGGACACATTCAATGACTCCCAACAGCAACAGCAAACTGTTTAGAATATTAGAGGCAAAGGCTAAGTAGGCCGCATATGCAAATAACTTCTGTGTTCCGACTGGCTATGGGGAGAGAGGAACAGCAAACTGTTTGCTCTCTACAGGAGTAGACCAAGCCTCTGGTTATACCATATTAAGTGCCATTTGAAAGGGAAAAACAAGAGGGTTCCTGTTTATCCCATCAGGTTCCTGGGCTTTGCTAAAAGACAAATCAGATCTTTGTGACGGGTGGGACAGACAGACTTTTAAAACAATAACTAAATCCACGTTACTTGGAGCTGCTCAGTCACAGTTGGGAACAAATTTTTAGTGTAAAAACCTGCCCGATAGTGGGGAAGTGCCAGGGGTCTGCCATAGGGTCTTCAACAAAGATGGGGGTCCTATATACAAAGTACATACTTGATACCCATCACAGTTCCTTCCCAGTGATGGGAAGAAATATGAGCTATGATTTACCTATACAAACTTTACAATGTTCCATCTAAGCTCCACAGTGTTGTGAGCAGAAATTCTACCTCATGAGCAAAAAAAGCTAGTAGCATTAAAGTTGTGAACAAGTCTTCATTTCACTATTTCATAAATTACTTTTAGAAGATTATTTCCATAACCTTGTAAAAATCTCAGAATGAATTATTTTAAACTATATTTGAACTTTAAGAATAATTTAAACATTATAAGAGAAAACAAAGTCAAATTTCTTTACACAAAATGTTGCTCTCTACAGGAGTAGACCAAGCCTCTGGAGAACAGGTCGACCTGCCCCTGTCCACTATACTGGTAGACTTGGCCTCCAGAGAACAGGTCTGCCTGCCCCTGTCCACAATATTGGTAGACTTGCCCTTGGACCTTCTCCTTGTGCTGAACCTTAGAAAACACAGCAGCACTTGGGGGGGGGGGACTCTTGCAGTCTACTTTGGTTTTTTTAGTGAAATATGACAACCAGCATTACAGGTCAAGTATAAAAGAGGTGGAACAATCACTGTCAGAACACTGCCTAACCTAACAAACAGGAAGTTGCTTAAATGTTATCAACCTGTCCAAACTACTTATTTATTCAAATATTTATATCCCACTTTTCCCTGTGACTCAAGGCAGCTTACAAATCATACTAAAAAGCATAATAGGGCTGTGCAAAAAATCGTTTTTTTCTGGCTCACTTACATTCTATGGGGACCATTATAATGGACACCATAGGCTATAATGGAAAAAAGACCAGGGGTATCTAGGGCTCTTGGGGGGCTGTTTTTTGAGGTAAAGGCACCAGATTTGCAGCATAACTGCTGGTGCTTCTCCTCACACACACACCAAGTTTCAAAACGATTGGACCAGGGAGTCCAATTCTATGGGCCCCAGAAGGTGGTGCCCCCATCCATTGTTTTCTACAGAAGCTTGGTTGTGAGCTGAGCAGAAATCCCCTGAGCTGGCCTCTGACATGTTGTGTGCCAGCACCTTCTAGCTCAGCTTAGAGGGAACTATGCTTGTAACACAGACATTTTAAAAAGTGCAAATGAGTGCCACTGCATGCAAACATGACAGGAAGTAGAAGGACATATGCCTCTTCTCCTACTACTTCTAGGCATCGGCAGATATTGTCCAGTGGGCCACTATGCTGGAGGACCACTAGCATCTGGGGAGTCTACACCTGTTGTCATGTTGCCATTGCCTGGGACTAACTGAGCAGTTCCTATGACATTGCCTGTACTTCAGGAGCTGTTTAGCTTACCTTACTCTGTGGCTGCTGGGCAGATGTGCAGCAGAACCTGAGTGGGAGCTTGCATGGGCAACTGCAGATCACTTTATTGCTAGGTTTGTTTTGTTTAACTCATTTATAAATCCCCTGATTTAATTGTCATAGATGGTGAATTTATAGTGATTTTTATTTGCCTTGTGTAGCAGATAGAAAGGATAAAATGAAAATAAAAGTAAAATACATAGCAATTCTGACCATTTATGTATCACTTTAGAATGTCCAAGGTACATCATATTCATTATCACAACATAGTCTTTTAAATTACTTTAAAATCAGGTAAGATATTAGTACCATCATTCTGAAGGTATGCCTGAGAGAAAAGGGCTTGCTTAAATTCACTGAACGAGTTGATAGCAGAGGCAAGATTTTAACTGGGACTTCCTAGCTCACAGTTCATTTGTGTAGCTCTGATGCTACACTAACCCTCTGACATCTAATATGTCACATCTAATATCACACAGATAAATAGTGAAAGATAATGAATTGCTTCATTCCCATCTTACAATCAGAATGACTAAGACAGGAACTGGGATTAAGAGCCACTGACTCCAATGGGTGAATAAGTTATAATCAGAGGTCATTTCAGGGGGGATTGCGGGAGATCGCAGTTCCCCCGGGTGAGGTACGGGGGCGGGGCACATGACGAAGCCCCGCCCCCCG
>NW_015177019.1:471735-504709 GCF_001447785.1 Gekko japonicus | reverse complement strand
CGCTGGGCCCCTCATGGGGCTCGGCAGTGGAGCTGCAAGGCCGCCGCTGGCGGCCGGGACCATTGGGGGCGGGGTGTGTGGCCTTATGACACACTTCCGGTGATGTCAGGGGGTGTGGCCTTATGACACACTTCTGGTGATGTCAGGGGGTGTGGCATATGCTAATGAGTTATGCTAATGAGTTCCCCTAGCTCTTTTTCTATGAAACGACCCCTGGTTATAATCACCAGAAAAGAGCACATCAGGCACTTGAAATATTATTGGCAGCTGTTCTGTTTTGTAGGACATTTGCATGCCAAAATGAAAAGAGTGATTTTTTGCAGCTGGAATCTACATGTGGACATTGTCCGATAGAAGTTTGGGCATGTGCAACTGGGGGGGGGGGACAGCTCAAATGAGGCTTGAACCCAGGTTTCTTCAGGTTCTCTTTTCAGTGATACAGACACAATCCACATTTTTATTCATGCTGTATCTATGCAATGGTCATCTCAAACCAATGCATTGTCCACCATATACATTCTGTTTTGGGCATATTATACAGAGAGTAATTTAATATCTTGGAGACAAAAGACCGCTAAGAAGAATTTTTTGGTATGTCAGAAACTAACTCTCAACATGATCTGCAGACAAAATCTCTTCACATGTTACAGTTTTTAGATGCAGATTTTAAAGAGGCACTCTCTACCTGTTGCATCAAATGCACGTCATAAGGACCTGGCATCTTGTTTTTCTTTATAAAAGTGGCTTTGGGAGGAGGCTATTCTCAAGAAAGCAGTGGAAAGGGGCACCTAACTTTTTTTCACCTGCTATTTGCTTCTCAGGGACCATTCTCCCTGCTGTATTTCAAATGTGTGACAAAGGAAGGTTCTACTGTGTATCTTTAAGGTATACTTAGTCTCTGAGGCAAACATGTTTTTGGGATACAAAGGTACACTCATTGAAGAGTCAGGACTGGATACAGTTTCCTACAGATTATACATTCCGAGCAAACCCAAATATACTGCCACATAATGCGTTTAATGATTCTGAGTTGGTTCTTTAGATAACTTGACACATTTTCTCCTCCTGTAAAGTCACACCCACTCCTACCAATCCTCCAGACTAGAGGAGAGAAACCTTGTTCGGAGGCTCTGGAAACTACAAGTAACTTTTCCCTTCAGTTTGCAAGATAAGTTTTGATATATATTTCATTAGAATTATAAATGCATTCCTCTGGCAAATTTTGATATAAATTCTATTCACAAATTCTGCTGGAAAAAAATAGTGCCACAGCTGGCAGAATAAATTACTATAATAAATCATTATTAAATAACCGTAAATCTCTATAATGGTGCAATTTTTTAACACAACACCATATTCAAAGTGATTATTTCATAGGAAAACCAGTCTTTCAAATACAGGAAAACAAATTGCAAAACCTGGCCATGCCAAGAAGACAGTAAGATTAAATCAGGAAATTGGAAAATAAAATTCACATAAATGGTGCTCATTCAGCAGCATTTTTGTTTTAACAGCTACAACGGAACAAATTGAATGGTGAAAGGTGACAGCATAAGTACTATGTATGAGAGAGTTTTTTTATGTTAAACATTCACATTTGTGGCAGTGAATTTCACTTCCTGCCCAATTGTGTAATGTATCACCTTAGAGACATACCCATAGTCCGGGTATAAAGCAAATGGTTCAAACTAAATCCTAGCATAAGAGTCTCCCAGAATGAGATTCTTCTCAAATAAAATGAGGAATTTTTATAATGGGGGGGGAGAGAAGTTAGAACAGGAGGCAGAAAGAGCAGTATCAGTTTAAAGCCAGTGTTCTTTGGATGTGCAGCAGATGGACGTTTACAGTAATCCATTACTGCAGAAATCAGCTGAAGAGCTATTTGCTCATTCTAAAACTTCCCAAGCCTTGTTTAGCTCTTACAAGACTTCATTTGTCAAAGTGCAGACACAGTGCTGATGTCGCATCCAATGGTGCATTGCTACCGCCAAGATGAGCTACAGCAAAGCGACAGGCCCAAGAGTACCTTGCTACAGAGTGTGATTGCTTCCACCGCCTCTTGGGACGGGTAAATTATTAACTGACACTTTCACAACTGAAGTACTGTCTAAGATAAACCCATTAAAACTGTTAGCCTACAGAACACTTCCACACTTGCTGGGTTGGTAAATCTTTGTCAAAGTCACCATTTGGCTTTGCTTTTTGGTAACTGGCATAATATATATTATATATCTTTTTTTTTTTTTGCACAAGAAGTGTTATTTGTTACTGACTTTGAATGGATGAAACAAAAAGCAATTGCTCATTTTCCCCCTTTTTTGGGGGGTGAGGGCAGGGTTTGCTTTTGTTGCCTAAGCAGAGCGCCATAGACAAAAGGACAGATAGTAGAGAAAAAGACTATTAACGAGGATGATAAAAGCTCATCCATCATGGTTACGAACATACTAACCAGCTGTTATCTATCCATATGATCACTTCTACCTGCACAATTCACTACAGATGATAAAGTGGCATTACAAAAAGGGCACCTGGCAATCAGAGATGGAACATATTTTTAACTAATGTGCTATAAACAGCACTGTTAAGCAGGAAGATCAGGAAGCTACAGAGGAGGCCCAGAGTGGTAGCCATGGGGAAGGCTGGTACCCTTAGGGCCCCCTTCCCTGAATTTTCAGCTTTCATTAAAATAAAATGTCTGTTTCTCTCATAATCTTATAACTTGCAGAGAATAAGGGAAAATCATACAAACAGTATTCTATCTATCAAATTCTCACTGAAATGTAAACCTGCTTACACCTTCTAGACTTCCAGCCCATGGGATAACTGTCAAGTATAAACCATGTATTTTTAACATCTAATTTTCTTTTACTAACACAATTTAACTATAAATATATCAATCTGCCTGTATTTAGGGTGTCAGGTGTTCAGCAATGATTCTCCCCAAAATCCCCTTACCACAAAATTCCTGGACCTGGGTCTGAGAAATACCTTTCTGGTTATGGAATTAACTTTCCTCTCCTTGTAAGAAGCAGGATTCCATTAAAAATCCTCCTCAATTCACAATATGGCGACTGCTCTTTCGTCACAGCTACTACCATTACATCATTTGTAATACAATTGTACTAGTAAGTAGAATAGAAGCAGTTTCTGCAGAAAGTGGACTAGAATGATAATAAAGATCACACTTACTATTTTTATAGGGGTTTTCCTATTTGGTTAAACTGATACACATATATTAACTCAGCAGTTCATTTAACCAACCTGATAGATAGGCTAGTATTATTCCTAGAAAAGAAATGGCAGTCATTAAGATGGATGGGGTGGCAGAGGTAGAAGAAGAGCATATGATATATGATGTTTTATGTGACATATGATGTTTTATGTGACAGGCAAAGATACTGTTAAGAACTGGGAAGGGGGCAGTTTACAGTGCATCAAACTATCCAAAATACAGAGCTCAGTGTCTAGTCCTGGAAATGCCACATACAGTTCAAACTGTAAGATTCAAACCCTCTTAGATATTCACTGATACCTTCACCAAACTGATGAGCAGGAAAGTTAAATTGCACCCACTGACTCCACCCTGACTTACTTGAAGACTGCCACAACAAAGACTGCTATTTGTGGTCCATTCATGACCGCTTCCACCCCCTGAGACCTCAGTGCATCTTTGTAAAAAGACAGCTGCTGCCCCTATCAGATACTTTTATGCCAGGGTATATTTGAGACCTTGAAAGTCAAACCAAGTGCCAAGTCTAAACTGCAAAGTCCTGATGTCAACAAACCATTCATCTTGTGTAACGATGCTCAGATACTGGCCTAGAGGCTAACTTCAGACTCATGACAGAACACCAAATGCCATTTCACAGTTGTATGAAAATGAAACTCTGCTTCCCAACTTATGAAATGGGATGTTACATATCTATGCAGAAGCCTTCCTTATGCCTTTCCACATACCACATCACTGAAGTGCATTCATACCATGAAAGATTAGCTTGTTTTACACTGGCATCTTTGCTCTCCAATATTTTTAAATGCTTAATACAGACGAAGCATTTTCCATGCTGATCCAGGAATTCAGGGCACTTGCCCACCACATGCACCAATACCCCAACTCACACAATGTAGCAATGATTGCTGTGCAAGCATAGCAACTTGTCCCATACTTTCCCAAGAAGGAAGCCAGGGGGAATTTCTGTGCTGTTCCTGCTACTGTGCCTGGCTGCAGTGGGGACTGATAGCTAATCCATGGGCCTGTTTACATACCACCATCTTGCTTGGCAACTCTTGGGAGCAGATTTACTCCTATAAAGGGATGGGCATGAACTGGCTCATGAACTGAAGTACGTTTGCAATGAATTTTGGCTGGTGTTTGGTTTGAAAGTCGTCGCAAGTCAACTGGCACAATATTTCCATAAACTTTTAAGCAGTTCGTGGTGGCTTGTGAATGAATACATTTCCAGACAGAATGTCTCCACTCAATCAAAAAGTTTACCAAACTTCAAAGCAATTGGGAGAGATTCTTCAACCTTGGAAACACCAATAAGGGCCCTCCAAAGCTTAATAGGCACTGCTGGCTGCCAATAACAAGAGTTAACATTCTGCTCTATGGGATCAGAATGCTATATATACCCCTCAGCTCCACACCCTCTCCACTATTGGGTGTTGGCAGTCAGACAGAGATGCAAAGAACTAGTTAAAAGCAGAGCACATTCATTTATTCCTGATTGTGCACACCTCTCCCCTTTGGGTTTTAGGTGGACTCAGGGGTCTGAGCCACCCTGTTTCTCTGCTCATGCTGAGCAGAGGGACCTAGCTACTGGGTGCCTTGGCTGAGGACCTTTAGAGCAGCCACTAGCACAGCTATCTCTCCCTCATCACCCACTGGTGGCAAACAGAGGATCTCTCTTTCCAGACTGTCAGGGAATGGCCAAGGCCCCCAGGAGGGGACAGTCATGCCACCAGGCTACAAAGTGTTTCTTCTCCATCCACAGGGATGGATGCAGACCACATGGCACAAAACATCTCCGCCATCATACAGAGTGGCCTTAGGGAGTGGTTGAGCGGCAGCAACATCATCTGTGGTTACATGGAAATGGATGCCAGCACCAACATGCTGGCAGAGATAGAAGCTGTGCGCCTCAAGGGGATTGTCTGCCTGGCACACATGCTTCACCTAGTGGTGAAGGATGCTTGGGGCTGAAGAGAACTGTCAAGGCTACCTGGGATGCTGCCACCCTCAAGATAAGGTCCTTGCTCCAGACCTGCTGGGGTCTGGCCATCCCCTTTTTGTGTGGCATCAAGTCTGCCCATCTGCTACACAAGAAGAAGAAGAAAAAGAGATTGGATTTATACCCCGCCCTTCACTTTGAGTCTCAGAGCGGCTTACAAACTCCTTTCCCTTCCCCTCCCCACAACAGACACCCTGTGAGGTGGGTGGGGAAGGGGAATGAGCCTGAACACCAGATCATCCTGGACATACCCACCCGCTGGAACTCCACCTACGCCAGGATTGGGCATTTGGTGGAGCAGAAAAGTGTGATGCAGGATGTCATCTCCTCCATGACCATCCTGCATGAAGCAGAGGAGCTCAGCATCAACTCCAATGAATGGCTGACCCTCTCCCAAATGGTGTGTGTCTTCAAGACCTTCCAAGACACCACCGACATGCTCTGTACCCATACAGGCAGCCTGGGGCAAGTCATCCTGATTTGAGAGCTGGACCAGGAGCTGGCCTCCACACTGGAGCCAGGCCTTGAGGGGACAGCTGTTCTCCCACAAGTCAGGGCCTTGGCACACAGGTTGCAGGTGGGCATCACTACCAGGTTGCATCCTCTCTGCAAGGAATGGGAGAACAAGCTGCCCTGTATCTGTGACCCCTAGATAAAAGGCAGCATTACTTTCCAGAATGCAGAGCTCGTACAATGGAAGTGTGAGCTCTGCAAAGAAGTGTGGCGGCTACAGGCCAGCAGACATGGCCAGAGGAAACAGTGGGTGGAAGAGGCTGGGGGGGGGAGAAGGAGCCGCAGTGTCAGGTCCCCCAGCTAAGACACTCTCCACACACACTATTGGCAGTGAAATGCTTTATTAGAGTTTTGCTTGCTATAAGTACAAGAACTTTTGTTAGGACAGAAGAAAACCGCAGGAAATCACACGCTATAAGTAAAAGCACAAAATTCCACACACTCATATGTCACACCTACTTCCAAGCATTTCTGTGGCAACACAGACAGATATATAGTGCCCTATATAACCTAGCCTAGGCACAGAGAGTCTCTAAGGTCTATCTCATGAGAATCAACTCTTGGGGCACAACTTGAGAAACTGTTATGGCTACTACTCCCAGGCACTCATACAACACACACACCCCTCAGAAATTCAACATGGCAAGCGAAGGGAAGGGAAGAAAACAAAAACTTAGAGAAACTTAAAGAAATGAAAGTTAGGCCTGAGCTTGACATGCAGCCCAGTACCTCTGCCTCAAAGAGCCCGACCAGGGAGAAGCCCCACTACTAGTTGTTGTCAGACTCAGGCTGGGTTATGGTTGTACTGATCAATGTATTGCAATTTATGAACTCCATCTGTTCTATGTCTTTCTGTCTCCCCTGCCCTCGCTGCCATTCCTGCGGGTGGGGGAAAAGTGTGAATGCCTGGATGTGTGAATGGGGGAATAGGATAGCCACTCTCGCTTTGTAATGTCTTTTCCCATAACAAGTGTACCTCTGGGAGCGCCTGTTCACAGCAGGGTGTCCTTGAAGTCTTTAGATAACAACTTTCACAGGGCTAGCTGAATAGATGCAATTGTGAGAAGAAGGGTGGTTTGTGTGAATGATGTATGGATGGAATGTGATTTTTGACTATACCTTGAGTTACTTTGACTTTATGCTTTAGTCTTAGCAAGGAGTTCATCCTTGCTACTATCCAGTTCTCTTTCCAATAAAACCTTTCTTGAAAGAGCTGTGGACTGAGAGTGGATTTACTGGGAACTTGACAGTTGTCAGTGATGAACTGGGAGGTCAGCAGCAGTAAGGATGCTAGGCATATGGTAGCAGAGGATTCAGCAGAGGTGATGGTTAGTGAGTACTTTGCAGAGTCCCTGAGCCTGCCTCCACCAATCCCCTGGAGTAATGGTCATGCAAGGCTGCCATCTGGCCCAGCCTCTCTTGCATGGCCATGAGTCTCCTCTCCTGCTCTCCCACCAGTATTGAGAGTGAGAGGGTATTCTCTCACATAGGAGACATTCTCAGCTCCCACTGCTCCCATCTGAACCCAGCAAGGCTGGACGAGTTGACCTTCCTCAAAGTCAACCTCCCCCTGCTGGGCTATCCCTTTCTGGACCTCACAGAGTGTGTCCCCCCCATTCCTCCTCCACTCTGGGTGATCCAGCATTCAGCCTGCCAAGTGGGGGTGGGCTGGCCCCACACCCAAACCTTTCTCACTGAGAAAACCCCTGGATACCCCCCTTTAGTTTTATCCTCCAAAAAAGTCTTTTTCATCCAACACCTACTTCATGAAACAATATCTACCTGAAACAATATCATGAAACAATATCTAACACAACATCTATCTCATGGAACAATATTGACCTCATAACACAATACCTACCTCATGGAACAGCATCCACCTCAGCAAACATCTACCTCAACAAACATCTGCCTGTACAAGCAAGCCCTTGTTTTACTACCCTTTTCCATTGCATTTGAACAATTCACAACAGGCGATCTCTTCTCTATACAATGTGTTCCACTAATGGTGAATAACCAGAAATTTCACCTAGGGGTGGGCTGTGACCAAGAGAATCCATGTGTTTGTGCTTAAGGGGGCCTGGGAGTGTTGTGGGCACACCTTGATGTGTTCCAGTGCTTGCCAGGGATCTCTGCCAAGCTGCCATGGGGTCACTTTGGGGAGCCCCTGTAAAAATTCTGGGTATATCTGCCTTTCTTTCCTTCAGAACCTGTCTTTGGAGACTTAGGGGTGGCCCTGCCAGATTAACATGTGTTTGCATCCCTTTACTGCTTAGAAGAATGCACCCAAATTGATGGCTGTGCTCTGGACCTGTGTGTTTCAGCACTGGGTGTGTGTGAGAGACTTGTGAGCATGCCTCCCTTGCTTGTGTTGTGTGGCTAGGATGCCTGCCAAGCTGCTGTGGGGATGTTGGCCTTTTTGTCCTTCGGAACCTGCCTTTGGAGACTTGGGGGGGCTGTGAGTGATGGGGAGATGCTTGCCTAGCTTCCACTGTCTGGCTGGGGGGGGGGGGGGGAGTCTGCCCAGGTGAAGTTTCCCTGTGAGTTTGGTGTAGGGATGTGCATTCAGTTCGTTCAAACCGAATGCACTCCGAAAATGGCCCATTCAAGCCCCTTTTGGGCTCATGCGGGCCGATTCAGATTCTCTGATCTGAATCGGCTTGCCACTGAATTGCCACCGAAATTCGGCAGCAATTCAGCCCCATTATATCCTATGGGCCATTGAAGTCAATGGCAAAAACATAGGGTATGTTCTGGGGGCTGGAGGGGAGGGGGCTTGAGGGAGAGGCTCCAAACTTGCATGATAGATGCTGGAGCCTCTCCCCAAGATACCCACCATGTTTCAAGAACATTGGACCAGGGGGTCCAATTCCATGGGCCCCCAAACAGGTTGCCCCCCCATCCTCTCCATTGTTCTCTATGTTGGGGGGGAAGTTACTTTTCCCCCACGGTGTTGTTAGTGGCTCGGGGGGGGAGGGGTTTGAGGGAGAGGTTCCAAATTTTCAGGGTAGCTTCGGGAGCCTTTCCCCACATAAACCCCCATGTACCAAAGCAATTAGACCAGTGGGCTCAATTATATGGGCACCTAAACAGGTTACCCCGATTGTCTCCATTGTTTCCAATGGGGAAACCCAGTCAGCAGCACTTAAGGCAGGCAAGCAGGCAGCACCCAGCAGTCAGACTCCCCCAGAGAATCTCAGGGAAACTGAACTGTCTTGGGAGGTGCTTGTTTGCCATGAGAATAAGTGGCACACTCCAGAACAAGAGGCACTATGGCAGTGCAAGCATGCCACAGTGCCACACAGAAACCCCAAAAGACCAACGGGGGGGGGAGGGAGGCCAGTTTCAGCCAACTGAAGCATGCATGTGCAGCCTGCAAGGTTGGGGGTGTTGCTTTGCACACCACCTTCCTTGCTTGGGAGGCGGGAGAGAGAGTCAACTCTACCCAACTCTACCCTGGCCTGACCTGCTACATCCCTGGACTTCTGGTTGCACCATCAATTTACACAGGGCAGGGCCTGTATAAATGTTGTTCCTGTTGGTCTTTTGGGGTTTCTGTGTGGCACTGTGACACTTCCCCACTATCAGGCAGGTTTTTACACCAAAAATTTGTTCCCAACTGTGACTGAGCAGCTCCAAGTAACGTGGATTTAGTTATTGTTTTAAAAGTCTGTCTGTCCCACCCGTCACAAAAATCTAATTTGTCTTTTAGCCCAGCCCAGTGCATATACCCTCTGTTTTCGTCACTGATTTCAATGGCCCACAGGATATAATGGGGCTGAAATTGACATTTGGCTGGCCAAAGACTCCCAAATCCTCTTGTACTGACGAAACTGACGAAACTGACATACAGGAGTCTTACTGCCGGCCGAAATTGATTCTGCCTGATTCCACTGAATCTGAATTGGCTGAATTTTATATTATTATTATTATTATTATTATTATTATTATTATTATTATTATTATTATTATTATTATTATTATTTTGCACACCCCTAGTTTGGTGCCACTGGCTTGTTCCTGAGCTGTTCCATAGACTCCTATAACTGCAGCTGTCTTTTCCAGAACGGGTACCGGGGAGACATTTTTTGAGGATCTGTAACTGGGACCCAAGAAATGTAATCCACCCCCAACTTAGAGAGATTCAACAGGAGCAGGCAGTAGGATGCATTTTTCTGTGCATTCGGTGTGTGTACCTTGCAGGGGGTCCATTCTATACAATTCTGAATCTGCACCTAACATTTCCCCAAAAAGCACTTTCCTAGGGGAATCTTCTTCTGGGGGCATAACTCAGACCCCCAAAGTCCAATCTGTATATAACCTGGAGGACAGGTAAAGGAGCTTCAGGGGGAGCTCCCCTAAGAGTTTGATGTCTCTAGCTTGCACAGGGTCCATTCTATACACTCCTGAGCCCCCTGAACCTACACCTATCATTTCCCCAGAAAGCACTTTCCTGGGGTCCCCTTCTTTGGGGGAGGCATAATTCAGAACCCATAAATCTCACCAAACTATAGGAGAGTCAGCCAGAGATCCTGTACAAGACTGGTGTCTCTAGCATGCCAGGGAGCCATTCTACTGTGTCATGAACCTCACAAACCAGTTTGTCTGGCACCTTGAAGTTCATGACAGTTTGTGGCTTGTGAACTAGGCATGCCATGAACCACGAAATAAAGCAAACAGCATTTTTCAAGTTCGTGTCCGTCCCAACGTCTGTATCTAAAAAGCTGTCTTCCAAACTCAAATAAAGAGCTGCTGTGGTGACTGTCAGACCAGGATCTGGCATATCCAGGTTCATATCATCACTCTGAAATTAAACTTGGTGGGTGACCTTGGACCAAGCACTCTGTCTCTCAGACTAACCCAAGCCATAGGTGGTATAAACATCAATGGGAAAGGGAGAACTGTGTACACTGCCCTGAGCTCCTTGTGGGGGAAAGCAAGATAAATGTGTACTAGTTATATGCTGGAGAGACTGAATAGCTCAAACACAGGGCTAAACTAAATGATACTGTGTCCCCAGGAAAGGCCTGGGGCTGCAGCTGCCATTTCATATCTGGAATTTCCTCAGTTTACAAATACCATGCAGACCCAATCCTGCTTGGGACCATGAAGCAAGAGGAGGAGGGATACTGTCTCCCCTCCAAATAATTTTCAAGAGCCCCAACTGCTGTCAGACATTTGGATTCTTGAAAACAGTGAGGGGGAGACAAAGTATCCACCCCCGTGCTGCAGTCTCTAGCAGGATCAGGACCCCTTAGCATTTGTAAACTGAGGGAATTCCAGAGGCACAATGGTGGTGGTGATCCCAAGCAGGGCTGCTGACAGAGGGGGAACTGGGGGGACAAAATTCAGGGGCGCCAAGTCAGCTGAAGGGCCCTGGAAGACAGCATCAGGCTGCATCCAGCCAAACGTCTTTCCATTTATTTTTAATGCCGTTCTGGCTGCAGCCACTAAGGTTGCAGGGATGTCTGAGCACAGGTAAAGGCTCTCTACTATCAGCTAGACTTCCCTTTCTCCAAGACTGAAGTAAACTTGCCTAACAGATCATGCTAAACCCATCAACTAATCCAACAATGGAGCAAGACAAGCAACCCTGGCTGATGGCTGCTAAATTGTCGTACTGCAGCCTGCTAACCAAGGTCATATTCTATAATGGTCTAGCCTTTCTCTCTTCCTTTCCTTGCACCCAGCTCAGCCAGATCTTGCAAACATATAGTTAAGCTGTTGCAGCAAAATAAAACAACCTTTCCCTCTCTTTTCCTTAATTTCTCTCCCTCTTTCCCACACTTTTCTCATTAATTTCTATCTCCCTCCACCTAATTTTTCTGTCCACCCCCCACTTTTATTTTCCATTCTTGGTCTCAAGACCCTTTCATCCCTATTTTGCTTGACAACAGAATGTACTTAAGAGTAGTATAGTAGCAAACCCTTGTTAATATTATGAACAGAAGGGGGGGGGTTAATATTTTCCCATGATTTAACAAAGGTGTAAAAGGATGCTTTCCCCCCTCCACACTTTACATGAATGGTAATGGAACATTAATCTGTTTCACTCATAATACATGTGGAACAGAAGTTTCAACTCCCAATTCAGGCAGTTGCATTATTGCACTGGTGGAAGTTCTAATAGCCCTTTGTAAAGGCTCCTTTGGTATATGACAAATGATGTAATATTTTTAATATCAGTAACATTAGATTTATAACAAATACCATACCCAGTTTTTCTCCGCAATGGATATCCAAAGCTGTATTGTTCTCCTGTCCTCCATTTCATCCGCACAATAGCCCTGTGAGGTAGGTCTGGCTGAGAGCGTATCACCCAGCAACCTTCCATAGCAAGGCTGGGGATCTGAGTATTAGAGACACATGAAAGATTGCTTAAACGCTCTCTTATTACATGTTGTCTGCAGTGAATATAAACTGCTTCAGGTTGTTCCAGTTCCCTTCATTTTTGGTATTGTAACTTCCACCATCATTCTGGGGTTAGTGGCCAGTTTTCAAATATTTAGCATTATTTTCTGAGGTATGCCTGCCAGAGAGGCCCTTAGCTTCAGTTGCAAATAGCATGGTGTGGTGGTGGTTTGTTTCTCCTGGGCTAGGATTTTCCCATGTTGTTCAATTTTGGCTGTGGAACTCCCACAATCGTCCTAAAGCTGGTGGCCAATTTTGAGACTCCTAGCTTTATTCTCTGATGAGGAAGCGCAAAGACCCAGCGGTGCAGGCACAGCGGAGCCTGAGGGACGGAGCCGGAGCCGCGCTGCGGTCGGCGCAACGAATGGCCCGTCGACTCCAGAAGACCACTGAGAAGTCTGAAGAAAGAGTGGAGGGAGAGGCCGAGCTGAAGCCGGGAGCCGAGCCAAGACAAGCTGAGGAAATACTAACTGAACCCCACTGGGTGCTGGTAGGCAATTCCACCCCAATGATGTATGTGCCCATAGTTAGGGATAACAAACTATGTAAGCCGCTCAGAGACCCCGTGGGAGGGGTTCGAGCGGGATATAAGCTGAATGTAAATTTAAAAATTAAAAAAAATACCTGCCAGTGTGGCGCAGTGGTTGAAGCTTCAGGCTATGATCTGGGAAACCCAGGTTCAAATCCCTACTCTGCAGGGACAAAAAAGGGAAAATTTCAAATCCCTACTCTGCCATGGAAGCTTGCTGGGTGACTTTGGGTACGTCGCACACTCTCAGCCTAACCTACCTCACAGGGTTGTTGTGAGGATAAAATGTAGGAGAGGAAAATTATGTAAGCCACTTTGGGTCCCCACTGGGTAAAAACGGGAAATATAAATAAAGTAAATAAATAAACAAACATGGACAGGGGGGGTAAATTCTTTTGCTACTATAGATTCATGGCAACAGTAGGCCAAGGGAGTTGTTCATTTTGTTATGATATTTGATCAGGGTCATTTGGGTGGAGGCCCAGATGGAATCTTTGTCCGGGGGCTCATGGTGGCTCTCGGCAGCCCTGATCCCAAGGAGACCGTACTGTTTTGTCTGTCCCACAGGAAACCAGGATTATAAGGTTTTCCCCATCAAAGTCATGTCAGGTATAATTCACGTAGCTCTCAGGCACTGTCTTATCACTTTTTTTTAGGGCCAGCAAATCCTTCCCTGGACTCACAAGTGGGCAAGTCACACTCCATCTTTCAATTCAGACCAAGGCAAATATTACTTTATAGCTGGCATACTTCAGTCATGTGGAATGGGATGTCCAGGACCACTCAGGCCAATCTCTACCAAAGTGTACAAACAAACAGAATATACAAGAAATGAATAACTCACACAGATCTTTAGAAAGCAGGCTTCAGCTATTTTTATCACTGCCCTTTCTGACTGTTTCGGGCTGAGCTAGGTTCAGTTATCCAAAAAACCAAGTCCTAATTTCACTGATTTTCTCATTGAAGCATAGTTCATTTTTCTTTTTGTCTGTGATTGGATCCCTATAATATAAGAAAAAGTTTTGCCTTCCTCACAAAGCAGAATTGAAACCCCAGTTTGGCTTGTATATGAATCCATTTGAAATTCATACATTTTCTGAGCAACCAACCATACTAACTGATTAATGTAACAAGACACATTGGTTAGCAACAGAATAGAACCTTTATGTAATCTAAAACAGGTCCTTGACATGGGGCCCATGGGCATTGATGAGCCCGCCAACACCTTTCCTGGTGTCCACCAAGTGTTTTTAGAAAGTGGGAGCCAGGTGGGGCTCCTGCTCAGCAAGACTTCTAACTGGGCATTGGAAATCTGATTGACTGTGCAGATTAAAACATACTTTTGGCAGCAGCTGCCACCACAGCTTTAAATTTACTCTCTCACATTTCTGTTTTTCATTGTGTTTTTCTTCAATTACTGCTGAATTTAAGCTCCCTCTGTGTGTGGTCGGCTCCGCCTCCTGTGGAAGCCATTTTGTGGTTTTGCCCACGGCTGTGCCAGAATTCCAAAAGTGACCACAGGAAAAAGGCTGGGGGTGCCTAATCTAGGAGAATAATCCACATGACATCTAGTATATTAACACTGCAATCCTATGCAGTGTTGCTCCAGTCAAAGCCCACCGACCTCAGTGGACGTCTACTGGGGTAATGCTGCACAGCACTGCACTGTAAGTAGAAGGATATGGTAAATGCTGTTATTGGAAAGAGGAGTTATGGCCATCTATTTTTACCTTGGGAGTCCCTAAGAGTTTGTATTGTCTTTCAAACACCCCAAATATTGATTAAGCATGAACCATTACAGCTGTATACTATATTCAGTCGTAATTCAAGATGTACAACAGAAAAGCAAATTTCAGAGTGGAATGGAAAAGCACCAATTTATTCTGTGTCCATAAATCAGGAGAGGGAATTTGTTTATTTGATCTGAATTTCTAAAAATGTGTATTAATATCTATGACCCATCAAGCAAATCCGGCATGGCAAATTACATATTTATGTGTGTGAATGTCCTATCTAGAGTTGCCCTGGAGGAAAAGTACCCTGTCTCCTTAACATAAGATTAATGTGTACAAATGTGCATGTGAAGCTTTCCATAGCATGGAGATAAAGAACATCACCCAGTAAATAACATCCCATTAAGCTTCTATTAAGAGGGGTGGGCCTTTTCCTCAGGTTGTTGGCAAAACTTATAATGGGTACAGACAGGGGTCATTTCGTAGAAAAAGAGCTAGGGGGACTCATTAGCATAACTCATTAGCATATCCCACACCCCCTGACATCACCGGAAGTGTGTCCTCCCCACAGCCGGCAGCGACCTCCAGTGGGCACCAGCAGGGAGCTCCAGGCCCCGCCCTCCCGCACCTCACCCGGGGGGAAGGCGTCCCCCCCGCGTCCCCCCTCAAATGACCCCTGGGTACAGATAAGTTATTTTTGCACAGGGTTTGAAAAATGACAAAAAGATTGTGATTTAATTTAAGAAAGGAGAGGGACCTTACTATGTTAGAAAACATAAGGTCATAAATTCCTTACTATCTCAGCAACCATGATGTAGGTGCAGTAGAAATGCAACAAGGCCTATGTAACATAAAGTGGATTGTTTGTGTAAGTTCATCTATTAAAATTTTTATTTCTACAATAGAAAGCCTCTAAGTTGGAAGCCTGAAGACAGTGAATGGAGGGAAAGTCTAAGCCTAAAATGAACCACTTTATTACTTGAGCTACACAGAATGGTATTGGCATTAAAAATATAGCTCAATATGGATTACTAATAAAAGTTAACCTTGCTCTCTTTCTGACTGGTAGATCGCACATTAAGAGTATGTGATTCATTCAAGGGTAGTAATTGCATCCATACATTAAAATATTTTTAAAACTTTTTGCATGCTTGTTATGATTATGCATGAAATATATATTGCATTTAAAACTCTAATGACCCAGTGCATTCCCTTGCAAAACAAAAAAAAAATTGTCAAAGAAGATTTACATACAACAGATTTCCCTAGTATACCTATTTACCAGAACATGTCATGAACTCTAGGCCTCCTAAAAGTTACCAATATAAAACACACAAAAAAGCATAAAGCCAAAATAAAC
Organism: Gekko japonicus; assembly: GCF_001447785.1. Taxonomy (NCBI): domain Eukaryota; kingdom Metazoa; phylum Chordata; class Lepidosauria; order Squamata; family Gekkonidae; genus Gekko; species Gekko japonicus. Next base: position 488,932 of record NW_015177019.1, on the reverse strand, counting down.
ATTTAGAAATAAATGCCCAGGCATTGGGAGTACACACTGGCACTGTTGTCTGACTAATTATTCCTACTATCTAGACATGGAGAGAATTAATTGAAACAAGATGAAGACATGGATGGATAGTTGAGCTACAGGTGGCACAAGATGCCCCAAAAGTTGTATTTCTAGACTGGAGTATGAAGTTGTATGCTTTGAAACAATCTCCACCCTCTCTGCCAGTAAATGAACAGCAGTATTATCCTCAGGGTGGAAATTATGAAGCACTGACCACACAGGCATTGCCCAGAAAAGTCAGCCTCATCCCCGAGTCCTTTCTGACAAGGCAAAAGGAGTCTTAGTGGCAACATTACTTAGGCTACCTGGCAGTTTGTTTATTTTATACCACTCTTTTCTCTTCAATGGGGTCCCAAAGCAGCTTAGAAGATTTTTACAGTTTCCTCCATTTTATCCTCATGACAATCACGCAATATAGGTTAGGCTGAGAGGTGCAATCACACAAGCAGTTTGGCCTGACATAGCCACCCCTCCCTTTCAGATCAAATAGGCGCAATCAAATGCGCACATCTGGCTCCCGTCTCCCAGTCCCTACCTCATGCTAAAACGACTCCCATGCAGATTAAACAGTCACTTCCATGGCGGGTTTCCGGGCATCTGATCACCCGGGCACACCGTGTGATTGTTCCTCTCCATTTCTGGTGTGTCCCCCTTTTTCTCCAACCTCACTCCAAGGTGTGCTTTAGCATCCCCATCGGCTGCCTGTGGTGCTCCTGTGTGAAAGCACACGTACACATGCAAAGCCCAGTGTTTGGGTGAAGAAGCATGGGAAAGTGAATTCCACCAATATAAATGAGTGACCACGGGCCTGCAGCTCATGTGACCACAGCCAGTGACTGGCCCTTGGTCACCTAGCATGTTTCCATGGTAAAGTAGGCATTTGAACAAACTAAGTCCTGTTTTATGGATAAAGTAAATAATTACATACATATTATATAATTTGTGTTATTGAATTAATGAACAGACTTGATTTGGTGACCTGAAAGTGAGGTGGTGGTGGAGGAGGAGGAGGAGGAGAAGAAGAAGAAGAGGAGGAGGAGGAGGAGGAGGAGGAGATTGGATTTATACCCCACCCTTCACTTGGAGTCTCAGAGCAGCTTACAAACTCCTTTCCCTTCCCCTCCCCACAACAGACACGCTGTGAGGTGGGTGGGGCTGAGAGAACTCTGACACAAACTGCTCTTTTTCAAGGACAGCTGTGCCAGAGCTTGTGACTGACCCAAGGTCACATCAGCAGGTGCAAGCGGAGGAGTGGGGAATCAAACCCGGTTCTCCCAGATTAGAGTCCGCACACTTAACCACTACACCAAACTGGCTCCAGTACTGAGAACTGGAACATTACTCTGCATGTTTCGGAGGGCAGCCGTGTTGGTCTGCAGTAGAACAGCTAGATTTTGAGTCCAGTAGCATCTTAGAGACCAACAAGATTTTTTTGTTTATAAGTTTTCAGGAATCAAAGCTCTTGACTCCCTTCAGGAGCTTTGACTCTTGAAAGCTTATACCCTGGACTAAAATCAAGCTACTCTGTGTATGTGTATTTCAGTGTTTCAAACTATCTCTTAAGACGGCACTTTGGAAAGGAAAATATCAACTTTTCTAATGTTATGACATGTTCAGGTAACTACTGCTCCAGTTTTACCTTGCAGACAGAACTGGGCATGTCAGAGGCATCAAAAGATGGATTGCCTCAAAACAGCCAGCCAAACTTTACACATTTGAATACAGGATAACCATAAGCAAGCACTGAAGTGCCTTTCTACTCAAAGTCTTAGCTGTGCTAATTCTCTTTAAATTATCACCTGCCAGATGTTTAAAAACATGATTTTCCAATCGAATAAGCACTTTCCTGCTTTGCTCTGAATAGAGGAGATGGATTAAAAGCATTTGTGATTGTGTTGTCAGGAACTGAATCCTTGGCTCAAAAGTCTTGCTGCAGCTGCAAACTGCTAGAGTGCCGTTCAATGGGACAAGTTTAAGTCAGAACAAGTTACAGTCACCAGGACCAATTTCACATAAGCCTTTGTCCCACGCTCGCTCTTCCATTCCCCCTGCTTGTTTTGGTCAGTTTCACACCATTAGATCCGCGGCCGCCTTTTGACCCACTTCTTCCCCCAATTTGTCCCCCCTCAGCGCGATCCTTGATTTCCCAAAAGTTTCCTGTTGCCTCGCAGCAAAGCCAAAACACACACCCCTTTTTCCACACCCACTTGCCCGCCCCACTCATCTGCTGCTCCTCCCCGTGTTTTTTAAAGGGTTAAAAAGGTGGGAGGGGATATAAGGAGCACGGAGAAAAGGGACTGGGAGGAGGGAAGTGGAAGGAAACAGCCACGCACCAAAAGCTTTAATGGGAAATCCATTAGAATGTTCTGGGGCAAACTACCCCGCATGGAACCAGAGGCAAGTACCATGTGCAAAATCGGTCCAAGTTTCTCACAAATAAACAGAAGGTTTTATCATTTGGAGAGCCAGTCTGGCATAGTGATTGAGGGTGTGGACTCTAATCTGGGAGAACTGGGTTTGATTCCCCACTCCTCCACATGCAGCTGCTGGTGTGACCTTAGGTCAGTCATAAGTTCTTTCGGAGCTGTTCTCTCAAGGGCAGTTCTTGAGAGAGCTCTCTCAGCCCCACCTACCTCACGGGGTGTCTGTTGTGGGGAGAGGGAGGGAAAGGGATTGTAAATTGCTCTGAGACTCCCTCAGGTAGTGAAGGGTGTGGTATAAATTAAACCTCTTCTTCTCTTCTTCCTCTTCACTAGAAATGCATCTTTGATTCTTTCTGGCATCCTCATATATTTAAATGGGTGGGGCACATTTGGCTTCTTTTTTAGAAACTCTGCAACCTCTTCCAGACATTACAACTATGCCACATAAAGATACATGGTTAGTTGGTTACCTGTACACTGCCATCTCATCATAATAAAAATATTAATTAAGTTACAGGAAATATTTAGGACCAGTCTGGGGGAACTACGTTAGGGAGAATATTAGTGCAATCCCTACCAACAGTTGCTGTGGTTGTTGTTTTTTAAAAGTCTATCACTGTAGAATGGCTTAACCATAATTAGAGCTGTAACATAATTTCATAATTCATAGACAAATATTGTGTTTGGAAGGAAAAGATAAAATAAAACCCTTTTCAGTGTTCCAGATGTCTAACAAAACTGGTTTGGTTTTCTATAGCTCAGTGTTGTGTTTCATGATGCCTTTGTGCTCGCCATATGTCTAAAACGACCATCATGCTCAGCCACATATTCAAAATGTCACTGAAAGATAAAAGTACTACAGAGTTTTAAAAAACAAACAAAAATTATTTGCAATCCAATCACTGGGCATCACCTTCAACCCATTTCTATCTAAGGCAAGGTTAAGACAGAAAAGTTACTACTAGCATACTCACAAGTATGGTATCTAACAGTGTAATCCTAAACAGCGTTATACCCTTCTAAGTATACTAATTCCAATGGCCTCAGAAGGGGGTAATTACATTTGTAACTGTACTAATTACAGAGGTTAAGGGCCAGACTAGATGTGAAAGAAGCCACAGGGGCCAACCCATAGCTACCAATAATATTTTAGAGGAGAATTTAGCCATTTAAAAAATGTTGAGAGGGCCCAATCCTGTTCAGGCCCATAGTATGGCAGCAACAGTCAGTGTTGTTCCCTCCTGTGCCTTTTAAAGTGCTGAAACAAGTTACTCTGGCAATTTAATAGTCAAAAGGGAACAAGATCACCTATTGCCACCACAGCACAGGCCCAATCAGGATCAGGCTATCGCAACAATTTTTAATTGGCTAAAGGCTCCTCTAAAATGGTGTCAGTGGCCATGGGTTGGCCACATGGCCATTGTCCCATTTAGTTTGGCCCAAAGGCATCACAACAAGCCATGTTTTTTTTAAACTGTAGTTTATGCAAAATGTTTGATCTACCAGATATAGATAAAGTAATGATGGTTTGTACATAAACCCTAGCATGTTTCTTGCCTCTCTCTGCCTCCCCACTGGGAGGACGTCCTTTCTATACTATCAGCTGTGTGTGCAGGTGCCTACAAAGGGACAGCAGGACTCAAATTGTGGCTTGCCAATTCAGACAGCACAACAAATCACAACTGGTACAAACTGTGGTTAACAAACCAGCAACAAGCCATAGCTTTATAAACCCATGCCAACCAACGAACTCTTATTTTTGTATTCAGACAGCACAACTAACTGGGGTTTGATCAAGCCATAACTTACAAACAGTGGTTAATTATGATATGTAAATGCAGAAGTATCTCATTACGTGGCATATATTCACATGTTAGGGAGCTGGATTGTATCACAACCTCCATTTTGGATTGGATTGCAACAAACCTCCATTTCTCTGTGGCAGGCACAAAAAATGACCTGTTTGCATACTCCCTTCCTCCACGCATGTGTAAAGCATGATTGAAAGTTTCCTGGGTTTTGAAGCCAACTAGCGTTGCCAACTAGGAGCATCTTGGGAGCAGAAACATTTGGGGGCGAAGACTGGGAAAGTGTTGCATATCACCATTCCCCATCCCTCAGTTTCACTTCATAAGGGCAGGGCCACAAAGTGGGGGGGGGGAGGTTGCCTGACACAACAGACAACCTGGGAAATAAAACTCCAGTTTGCCTCTACAATAAACTGGAAGTCTATACTAGGATTAAATACTGCTGTCTAAATGTAGTACTTTTTTCAAGTTAAGCTCTTTTTTCTTTGCATATTAGGTTTCAGTAGATTCTTCAATAATAATATTTGCAATTCGGTAGGAACTTTCCCTATGGGTGCTGCCCAAGAATATCGCTGCCATTCTATTCAATGGGACTTCCATACTATTTCCCAGTAGAGCATTCCTAACGTCTCTGAAGGATACTCCATGTAAGTTCCTGAATAACAAAAAGATGAATTCACTGCTCAAGAACGTATTATCTCACCTCGCTGAGCTCAAACACTATGCACCAATATGAAAAGAGGCTCAAAGGATAAAATATACCATGTTTCAAATTACACACTGTGAATTCCACACCCTACTTTGTTTTATGTATATTTTACTTTTTTTTAAAGTTTCAAATTATTTTCCATTTTCCCTTTTCTGTGAATTTTCTACCTTTAAGCATCGTCACAACTTTAATGTTATTTTAATGTGCTTTTTATTTTCCTAGGCAATACATCATATTTATCTCTGCAACAATCAATCAATATTCCCTTTAATTGAGGTTAATTTCTTTCAACTTAGCTTAACTACCCAGTTCTGCAGCACTGACAATGGAGAGCTTCTGCACCTGCTAGGGAGCCTAAGCACATTTCACAAACAGTAACCAACAAATGATAACTGGACAAACTTTATGCTTGTGATGAATGCACACAGAAGAAGGCCTTACTTATCAAGACAGGAGAAACAGAATTCTTGGGGTCGCTTAATATTGAGAACACCTCAGACACAGTGAGAAGAACCGGAAAATAAATAACAAAACTCACCAATTATATATAACATTGTTCAAAGCTTCATATGAATTGTATTTATTTATTTATAAAATTTATATCCCACTTTTCTGCCCTTACATGGGTCACCAAGGTGGCCAACAATTTAAAAATCACATGATAAAATAATTATAAAAAGATTTTACAGTGTGTGAACATTGTGTACATTGTTAATATGCCCATTGAATTCAGGGAGCCCATACAACTGCTCTGTGTGGTAGTATTGACCCTTTATTGTGGGCAGAAACTGAGGTTGTGAAAAATTGGCTGGATTAAGGCAAGTGAATTCATGGAGAACATGTACTATGATACGGACACTTCCTGACTCACATTTCATGCTCTTGCCCCACTGTACAATACCATCAGGAAGCACCTGGATGCACCTGTTCATTGATGTTTCAGTTTTATTTATTTATTTACAATTAGAACACATCTTTTTCAGAAGTACAGATACTGTTCTGATATGACAGTCCATTTCTGTACAAAACTATCTCACTGTGTGTGGTGATGCTATTGCATGAATACATCACGGCATTGCAGTTCAAGAGAACTGACTCACAGGAACTGGCCAGAGTATGTACATATACATAAAGAAAACCTATAATGTACGATCATAACAGTCTTATGGGCTCTGTGTTGCTCAACCTTTATGGGAGCATCTGGAAAGAATAGGAAGGAAGGACCTATTTGTGCTGCTCCAGCTCCATGGAGGAAGGATGGGATACATATGTGATGACTAAATAAATATGAAAAACAGTGCCCTTTATGCTTCCTTTTTTGCCCCCTTAACCTTAGTAGCAGGCATGGAGTTGTTTTCTGTATATATAAGAGAATGGGAATTGTTCCGCTAAAGGGGGCAGATGAGACATGTGATGACAGCTAAGGTGCACAGGAATGTAGGCTGAAGCATCAATATCTCCCTGCCCCACCTTCTCATTCCCTACTTGTGCCCAGTTCTCACTGAGGTGGCAAAATTGCATCTAGGCTACAATACTTGAGAGTGCTCACAAGATGGAATGCTCTGTCATACAAAACTATGACTCCCTTCTGGCAAGTCTTCATCCAACAGAGAAAGACTTCCTTGAAAAAAGAAAGGCCCCATCAGCAGAAAACTTTCTTGGTCAGAAATTAAAAAAACACCTATTCTCCATTGGAGGGAGTCTTTCTCCCTTGAAGCCTGACTTAGCATAGGGAATTCAGGTGGGCAGCAGTGTTGGTCGGAAGCAATAGAACAAGGTTTGAGTCCAGTAGTACCTTTAAGACCAACAAAGTTTAATTCGGGGTAGAAACTTTTGTGTGCATGCACACTTCTTCAGATAAGGGGGTGTCATGATCTGTGCAGGACTGGGGGCAGGGCCTGGTGCGGTCTGGTCCCAGGAGAGACCTGCATGGCAGTGAAAGCAAACAGCCTACAGTCCCCATGAGGCTTAGCCAATCAGAGAGGTAGATTTTGAGAGGAGAGGGGGCTTAGCTGTTAGCTGGGGGAAATGGTGGTCTTCCCTCTCGCAGATCTAAACTGAAGGGACTGTGATACACTGTGAGTGGGGAGGAAACTATTCTTGCTGGCTCTCTACGGTTTTCCCTCTCAGGGAGTCACTGAGGGGGGAAAGGCTGGTCTGACAGAAAAGGATCCCTCACTGAGAGAACAGAGTGAGTGTTAGGCAGGCTATGGGCCTGGAAGTAGAACAGGTAGCTGCGTTAGTTTATGTTTATTTTGCCTTTTCAACCCTGTTATACCCTTTTGAAGCACCTTGCCCTGTCTTGTTTTCCATGATCCAGTATTGTTTTTAATAAACCCTTTTTGTGTAATTATTTTCTCTGCCTGCATCAATCATGCCTGTGTGTTCTCAGCTGTAAAAGGGGCATGTTGGATGGATCTGGGAGGGTACTCTGGGCCTTCTCAGGGGACCTGAAGTCCACAGTGGTGGTGGCGGCGGAAGGTGGAGACCCCTGGGGTCATGACAGGGGGTCATAGATCCAACCCACTACATGTAGCCTTCTCCTTGAAGTCATGCAAAGAGAAGCATTTGCTCAAGTGGAACTTCAGTGGCAATCTAAATAAGGGACACTGATTTATTGCAGAAAGGACTGTTTCCCTCTGGATTCAGCCTGGAACAATGCACTCAGAAGAGGACAGAATACAAGATTTCAGAGACATCCCAGCTACTTTCATATTTACTGGAAAAAAATCAGATAAAATATTGAAGATGTGCTTTACAAAAGAATCTTGGAAGTTCAAAGCAGCAAAAATTAAAACACATGAAGCCAGTGTTAGGGCTTCTAATGACCTGTCAGTGTGTATATTTCAGTAGCAAAAGGCCCCCATCCAGGGACAGCTGAGGAAAGATTTTTGAAATTAACAGCATGTTAAAAATGAATTTAGGAAGTGGCAATATTGGTTAGTTCATGCCTTAGTAACACAAAATCTTCAAGCGATTCCATCCAACATTGAGGCAAACATAGCCCTTTCCCCAAATTATATTAAGATTGTACTGAATGGCTTATTGTTGTAATTTAATGATTTTTATATTGTGTTTTATTTACTGTTGTACATCGGCCAGAGCCCTGTGAACTCAGGGATTGGGCGATTCATAAATGTAATTTCAAAATAAACAAACATATCACGACAAACTGTGTCTCGATTTTAATGAGGCACTTGAGAACTTGGAAAGGAAATCAGACAATAAGAGCATCTCAGGCAATGGGCTGGATGTCAGCTGACTAGCTGTAGATTAGGATACAGCACGTACAATTGGCAGGATCTCAGATTTGGGTTTGCCACTGCACATCTAACTCTGCTCTATGAAGCATCAGTCACGGTGAATTCAGTGGTTATTTCTCACTTAAAAATCTATGAAACCATCAATCCATGATCTGAGGCAAAAGCAAATAAATGAGAGGAAATGGCACTCTGAGGCTACCACCAACACTGCAATTAGATGACCTCAGACAAAAAAAAGAGAGAGAGAGAGAGGAACTTCTGTTTAAAGCTTACCAAATGCCACAAGGAATTTCCATACTCTTGATCACAGTTGCTGTACTTTTAATCTGATGTAGCTGTCTACAAACAATCTCCCCACACCCCAGTTCATCACTTTCACCTGCCTTCAGAACATGACAGGTGTAAGAGATGACTGATCAGGGAAAACGTATCATTTTCCAAAATAGAAAATAATGACTTTTGAAATTCTGTGGAATAAAATGATAGTGTTTAAAAGAAAATTAAAAATCAGCCATTCTAGCTCATCATCGATGCAGACAAGGTGTGGAGCACCTGAGGGTGGGTCTGGCTCCCTCCCCTTCATCTTGTCTGTGCACAGGCAGCTGTTCTTTGTCACTGAGTTCATGATGGGAAGGGAGGAAATCCCTCAGTAAGGATGTGAGCCAAATAAAACCATGCTTCTTTTCCCAGCCTACCTCACACCAGAAATTCATTACTCTCCTGCACCTTTCCCTTCAGGTGAGAAACACAGCATGTGCCTCCAGTTCTGTGTCTAGTTTAGAGACATGAAAAAATCCATGACTGTGACCCAACTGACTCAGGGTAGCTTATCTGTATCATCTGGCCAAGTGATAAGGAAAACCGTACAAGGGGCTCATGTGTGATAAGCACCTTAAGTCTTTGCCTGCCTCTGTTACCAGCTTCCTGGCAATTACATGCCATACTGTATGTATGCTCAGATAAAAGCAGGTGTATAAATATTTTTTTTAATGGCAAGATGTGGAATAGAGAATAAGGTGAGAGGGGTTGCCTTTGAGAAGGTGCCTTGTTGTGTGCTCTGATCTGCTCACTGCAGTTTCCTGTACCAATACAAGCAGGGCTATTTTGGGGCAGGAACGGAGTTCCAGCTGGCTCCCAAGTTGGCCATGCCCAGCAGGAACTCATTAACATAATAGGCCACACCCAACAGCAGGAACTCATTAGGATTGGCTACATTAGGGGTGTGTGACCTAACATGCAAAGGGGTTCCTGCTACAAAAAAAGCCCTGGGTTTTGACAACAAGCAAGGTAAACAGAATAAGAAGCAAAAGGTGGGTGTGGCTGGATGACCACACTTCTGGTAACATGGGGGTGTAGCCTAATATGTTAATATGCTGTGCTGTCAGGGGTGTGGCCTAATAGACTAATGTTCCTGCTGTTGGGTGTGGCCTATTATGCTAATGAGTTTCTGCTGGGCTTTTTCTACAAAAAGAGCCCTGAACAAGTAAAGTCAGGATTGAACATGCATCAGGCAACCAGGCAGGGAATCCCTCACAAACTTTTCCCCATTTAGGCCACAAATGACTGATACGTGTATGGGCAGGAAAGCTAATAATAACCTTTTTTTTGGCTAGGATCTTTTGTGGACACATTTGCAACGCCAGAGTCAGCATAAAAGTGTGAACTTCTTCAAGCAAACATTTCTCCACTTGCAAAGTAATCAGCTTCACAGCAGAAATCCACAAAGACCCATATTTGAATGTCGGACCTGGATTTTTAAGTCTGGCATATGATGGTCGGGCAGCAGAGCACAAGGTGTGGCATTCAGAACAGGCGCTGGTAGGTCAGCCTGATGCATGACACCTTGATTGGCACAAAGTAGTTCCAAGTTTAGCTCTGCTATGATACAACTACAACGGGGCAGGGAGTTGTGTGAATCAGCACTAACTGGTTTAAACGGAACACAGCCAACCAATGGTGCTGATGATTGTAGCCTTGAGATTCTTTTTAAAAGTCCTTTGGAAAAAAGGAAGGTTATCATTCCAGGACACTGAAACCAACTTTAATAAGGATTAGAAATAGAAAACAATGGTAAAGGCAAGGCAGAGAATCAAGCATGGTATTATGTGCAAAGTTTTTAAAAGTTAAGTCACATTAAAAAGAAGTGATACCTAGAACACAGAGGCTAGCAAAAAATAAAATGAAATAAGAAAATGTTATTTATTTATTTATCAAATTTATACCCCGCTCTCCCAGCCAAGGCCGGCTCTGGAGCCCCAGCAGTATTACCAAAAAGCAGACAAGGAAATAATATATGACACATACTCTTGCTTTAAATCTTAAAGCAAACTATGCTATTCAACCTAATTTCCCACAAACATTTAGGCAGAGACCACTTTTCAAGCTCCTGCAAAGATCTGTACACCGTGTGGTTATGGTCCAAGGTATATATCATGGAAGGTATTGAAGCCAATATCCTGACAAGTCATTTTCTTTTATTCCTAAGTATGTAGAAGAGGGGCCAGAGCGAACATAAACTGCCAACCGATATCAGAGGCGATACACAAGTACATAAGTATGTAGAAGAGGGGCCAGAGCGAACTGCCAACCGATTATCAGAGGCAATACACAAGTACCATCTATGAGTAAAGGACAATTATTAGATTTGCATCCTGTATGCATTTGCCATCCTACTCAAGCACAGGGCATTTTCCATATCTCATCCTGTTTAAAATGATCAGAGGCTGGGATCTGGTACCTGCTCCCACTACGGCATCTTCCCAGAAAAACTGCTCCTAACCGTCCAGGCTGGGACGGGACACAGTGCAAAAAATCAGTAATTCCTCCCTCTGTACATGATGGCCATAAAGTAGGAGACCACCATAACCACAAGACCATACTGTCATTTCCTATAACGTAGAAGGCTATAGAAGCTGAAAAATCATTTTCTTTATGCTACTGTACATCACTGTAGATCGTCAGTTTAATGCAAGTGCATTTATTTTTCTACATTATGTTTCAATTTGTTTAAATCTTTCCCACAAAGGGTGGAGAGGGTAGGGTTGTTGTTGTTTTTTGGGGGGAGGGTAGTCTTTTAGCCTGAAAGATGGGCTTGCCAATTATTTTTGCACTAGTGCACACGAACAGGAATAGACTGAATCTTAGGTGTGAGTTATATATTCCTGTACAAAATAATTGTATATTCTATGAAGACTGATTCTTTTTCTGGAGAAATATACAGCAACACAAGGGAAATCTTGTACCAGCCGCATAACTGAAGTAGCAAGATACAATATTAGAAAAACAGAGCTACTTTCATTACTGTGATGCTGTGTGTCAGAATGTCTCTCCTTAATGAACCTGTTTGCAATAAGACTCAGGGTGCAAAGAGGCTATTTAGAGAGTCTATTGTGTCTATAGTGAGTCCTTCAAATATCTTCCCACCATTAGACATGCCGCATTGACCAATTCTGTCCTGATTGCTGTTCTTTTTAGTATCAAGGGACATTCTTGCCCAGACAGACCGATGGATCAGAAACTGCAGTTCATAAAATGTTTACACTGTACACATACTCACATAGTGATACAAGCAACAAAGTCCCAGATCACATACTGCGTTGAATGTGGCAATGTCATCTGCAGGCTTATGACTTTCCAATATCAACTAAAGGATTTAAGTTAAACTCAGCCTGCGCTGCCTGCCTGTCACTCTTCAACAAAAGCCTTATTCACTCTCCCTCCTCCCTTTCAGAGTTTAGCCAAGACTGTGGCTCACATGGGAACATTTCAGGCAAATGTTCTCTATGTCACAAGGCTTTTTAAAAAAAATCTCTGCTGAGACCTTCTCTTAATTGCTGACAGCAGAAAAGGACAATACATGTCATGCCATCAAGGAGCAAAAACTTTGCTGTGAATAAATAAAACAAAATACAATAAAAGATTTATTCCTAAAAGAATCTGAGCTGGGGAGCTCGCTGCTGACAGCAGTGGAGAACAACAGACTTCTACCCACATTTGTTACAGAAACCCCTGGCAATTGCATACAACCCCAATACATTAGTCTAAACACAAGAACCCCAATTCTAAATGCGTCCCATGATTTCAACCAGCCCTACATCCAGATAAGCAGGCTTATCTCCAAGCCCACATCCTGACATGTCTATCTGAATATAACGAAGGTTCTCACCCATTTTTTTTAATTGTCTTGCCTTTTCCTTAACAACAATGCAGTAACTACTGCAAAATGCCTCTACTACCACCACCAGTCTACAAGGCAAAACATAACGAAACAGAACAAACTTTACACACAAAAGACTGGATAAATATATTAAACATAGTTCAATAGTTACACTTGTGATTGTCTTGAAGGATCTGAAAACCTTCTGTAGAGACAGGGATCCCCTTATTTCTACAGTGTTTTCAACTTTTCTGCATCCACAGCCCCAGGTAGAGTGTTTCAGGTATCTTTGCCTTTAGGAACCACAACCAGAATTTAATTGTACAACATAATGCAAATCCAAACACATATTTTGATCATAATTTTAATATGATCAAGATCCAAGCAATGTCCATTGCTTTAAATATACTGTGAATCAGAATATGCATTTCTGTTCTTTAATCTCCAGCAAGTGTGTGCATCCAGCTGATGATTAATTTTTTCCCAATGGAAAAAGTAAATCAAATCGAACTGGCAGAAAGTGAATTCGAGATAATTGTGTGCCCCAGTGAAACTACAATATCTTTGTGGGTGATCAAACTTTCCAATAAGAATTTGGGCATTCTGAAAATAACAGTAGTACAAGTATATAATTATTCTTCATAATTTAAGCCTCCTCCCCAGGGTCACTAGAAGTTAAATCTTTAGGTGGGAACATGCATTTTGCCTTCAGTACAAATGCAGCTCTTGAATGTTCAGACACCACATAACCAACAATCTACCACTTCAGAATGCTGTAGCTGAAAAGGTTTATTTGGGCTGCTGACATTATATCACAAGGATCTAATGTTTTATAGCAGGTCTTTTAACAAAAGGAACTCATATCTTCTCTCTGTGCTTATTAGTGATGGATAGTGAGGATTCTGCAGAAAAGAGGCTTCATCTCCAAAGGAGGGAGGGGGCAACGAGGCAGAAGTTCTTGATGTAAGAATCAGAATGCTAAAAGTACATGTGTGTTCCTATTTTCATGAAATGTATGTTGCAGGTATAAGACTGGTATCAGAAATACTTAGCCAAACTCAAGAATTAGTACAGAAAGCCCTATTCCCCGCTCGCAATGCACGTTTACTGTGTGCTCGCCCAAAAATAAGAGTTCCAAATTTATTGGCTCTTGGTTAGCGATCTGGGGGTGGGGTGGAGGAGTTTGCTAAAAGAGAAATGGGGGTCTTGCGCAACCTGCTCTTATTTAGCTATTCAATGTGTGATCGCTCCACAGGGAACAGGTTGACCATGTCGTTATTCTGAAAATGATCACTTCAGCAGAATTGACCCTACAAACTCATTACTGAAGACAGAACACTAATTCATAGGAGAGCTTTATGTGTCCCTTGCCATAATGGGATCTTGGTAAAACTTGTTTTTATGCAGCATATGTATGAAAGCACAAGTAAGAAAGAGCATAAGAATATATATGTGCTTGAGCTTTGTGGTTCCCTGAAAATATATGCAAGCCGAAACATGAAGTTGCATGTGCTATATGCTCCACAAATCACTGCTAAAATGGAGGGTAAGAGGGATCAACAACATAATAGTGTTTATGTGTACACACATATATCAGTCACATCAGGTGACTATAGGAAATCTTAAAGGAGCCCAGTGAAGGAAGAGCATATACAGCCATCACTATGTATTTTCCTGTATTCATGCTATGACAGTGTCCAAATCTGTTTAGAACCCTACTGAGCAGCATACTTAGCATCACTATTAATCTTTCCATCATCTACTTCTTTCTCTTTGAGACTCCATCAAGAATAGTGCTACATTTCTAAGAGACGAAGACAACTGTTTCAGGGTAATATGTTTTAACCAGACGTGCTCATAGCCTTGATACAAAATACATAAACGAATTAAGCGGTCAGAATCCCTCCCTTCTTTTTCTGTATTACAAAGTATTTTTGTTGGCTGTAAGAATCAGTTATTCATCATAAATATTTCCTCTCAAAATTTCTTCATCAGAATCATGCCTTGGACTCCATTCCTAGGTAACAATCCCCAAACTGAGCCATTACTATGAATGTAAAGCATTTCAACATTCCAAAATGTCAACAATTATCAGCTTTCTTATTGCCCCGGTCACACGGAAGGATTTTCCCTGTGAAACGGACGGGTTGAGGGCGCATAAAACAGGCACGATCATACCGCAACATCTGAGAAGCGTCACGCACCCGTCCCCAATCTGTCCCTTCGGCCTGAAAACACACATTGAAAAGGTACCGGCAACAGAGCACTACCTTCCAGATGATGCGCGGCAACTCCAGGCATCTGATCGGGGAAGCGCTGGTAGCCTGTCGCAGCCAGCGCCGTTCCCCGTCCCACGCATGCGCACAAACACGCAACGTCCATTTTGCCGCGCTACGTCTGATCGCCTGCCGAAGGCTGGGGCACGGAGCCACAGGGTGCGTGTCGGATTGCGCTAACGCGATTCTTTTTGCTCCGGCTCTAATTTGCCTCCCTTCAGCAGCGCAGTATCCCGCTCATGTGACCGGGACCTATATTAATCTTTTCAACAAAGAAACAATTTAAACATGTCAAATCAGTGTGAAATCCTTACTCTAGACAAAACACCATTTTTGATGAAAAAGACAAATGAAAAAAATTTAACCCAAGTGTAATTACAACCTCCTTGCTAGTTGGATAAAACAATGCTGTCCTTGATATTATAGCTCAAACCTCAACAGTCTATAGATGGTACTGCCATTTCAAGTTGAACAATAAAGATGAGTGAGGAATCACACTCCTGACAAGGTGGGATTCACAGACAGAGTACACAGATTTATTCAATGAACAAAATCTAATAGGCAGCCCCTGTCTTAAGGAATCATTTTAAAGCTTCCCTAAGGTTTCCAGCATAATTTTGTTTGACCTTTAATTAAAAAGCTACCACAACTAGGCCCTTGGGTCATCACTTAAGACAGGTCTTACTGTACATTTACAAATACACCCTTGCATACATGCACACTTTGCAAGAAACACACATACAGCCACCAAACCACCCACGCAAATTCCAGCACTCTCACACACACACAAAAAAAGGAGTTTGCAAATGAAGCATTCAAGTATGTAGAAGAAAAAGGATAGGATTTATACCCCGCACTTCACTTTGAGTCTCAGAGCAGCTTACAATCTCCCTCCCTTCCTCTCCCCACAACAGACACCCCATGAGATAGGTGGAGCTAAGAGAGCTCTGAGAGAACTGTTCTTGAGAGAACAGCTCTGAGAGAACTGTGACTGATCCAAGGTCACCCAGCTGGCTGCATGTGAAGGAGTGGGGAATCAAACCCAGTTCTCCAGGCTAGAGTCCGCAACTCTTAACTGCTATACCAAACTGGTGTTTGTCTGCTATTGTCTGTTTGTCTCCTTATCATTTGGACTCAGGGCCAAACCAGATGTGATAGCATCCATGGGCCTGTCAAAGCAATTTAAAAATATAAAACACTGCAGGGTGATGTGCTGTTCCCCCGCCTGTGCTTTTTCAAGTGCTAGAACAGCTGGGGGGAGGGGGAACATAGCCATTTCAGCACTTGAAAAGGTACAAGGGGGAAAAGAGCTTGCAGCACTGTGGGTCCACTCAGGATCAGTCTTTCACAGCATTTTTAAATTGCTCTAAAATGTGGCAGCATGCATGGGTCAGACCCATGGACGTAATTGCATCTAGTCTGGACCATGAAGCAGTGTACATAAAATATAAGAACACACACTGGCAGAAAACACAAATATAATGAAGGAAGCTATAACCATCATTCTTGTGTTACTGAAAACATAAGCTTTTAAACAACGTTTAGGGTTCTGATCCACCCCTCCCCCCACATATACTGCACAGAAATTACTATCACTCAGAACACATGTGATACAAGAAGAATGGAGAAGAGCTGGGCAATGAGCCCCCACTGCAGAAGCACTGCACTGCCCACAGCATGCCACAGGGGCAGATGAGGTGCAGGCCCAAGCAGGATTCAATTTTGTCTCATGGAGATCATCCACCCCCACCCCCATTCACACCTATGTGAGTGGTATTCAGAGGGACAAGGAAGTATACTGTCAGCCAGCCACTACCATAAGAAATACTGTAATGACTTAATTGTAGAACTATAAAATAAGTGAATATAGGATGTAATTAAGGGGGAATGTTTCATCTTCAGTTATGCAGTATTTCCTGAACTTGGTTTCAAAATATCAGAGTCAGATGTTGCATGTAACCATAATCTTTGGAAGAGTAAATAAAACATTCTGCACACTGCACACCATAAATCTTGTACTTAACTTACCATACAAATTAAATCCAAAACAAGCCATTTCCAGACCTCCCCCTTTCCCACAAAGTAGTCAAATAACCAGCTTAATCAAGTTCTAAGTCTCCAAATTCTAGAACAGTAGTATGTCATGTTTGCTTGAGTTTTAGCTGACAATGCCAAGATTTTATTTATTAAATTATAACTCTATAATACCCATTTTACAATATACTCTACTAGGGAAAAAGTCCGTTGTGGAAATAAATACAACGGCCTCTAGAAAGAGGCTCTGGGCGGGTGCACCGGCCTTCAACACTCAGTGTCAATTTGCTGTGGTGACCACAGCAGGGCATAATGACACTGAGTCCACCATTTTCTCCAGAGGAACTGATCTCTGCTACCTAAAGAACAGTTGTAATTTTGAATGATCTCCAGCCCTCACCTGGAGATTGGCAACGATGGTTCCCCAGAAGGGAATAGTTGGTTTGGAGGGTGGAGTCTATGGCTTTGTACCTGTCC
>NW_015177019.1:460775-471047 GCF_001447785.1 Gekko japonicus | reverse complement strand
CCAACCAATTCTGGAGCGTGTGGAATGTTCTAGAGAAGTGCCACCACCATTCGGCTTTTATATATAAGGGAGATGTTTTGTGTACATGGGTAGTCTTCAAAATATACACGTAGTTGAATCACGCCGGAAGTTATTCAGAGGCGTTCACAGGTCCATAGATGCATTCTATATAGATCAAAGAGCCTTCCTAATCTCTGAAGTGTGATTCTCTAGCTCAGATCTTTCCTTAGCCACCAAACCATGTAGGCAACCTTTTCTTCATCACAACTCCTCATCTTATGTTTACTCTAGCATATACTCTATGTTAATGTCTGCGCTATGAAAATAATAATTCTGCAACTTTATAGAGTTGTTGTAAAGATTCCTGAGACATATGAAATGCCATTTTAAAGCCATATATAAATGTTTAACAACAAAATCATCATCATCATCATAAATAAATCAAGATTTGGTTTGGCCTCTCATAAAAATATATTCAAATTCACACAATATAGATTTGTGATTCCTTAACATTCTACAGAAAGGGTGTGAAATTTCAGATGTTAACTGTGTACCATGCACACCATACTTCTGTAGCAGCACAGGAAGAAGTAGCTAAAATGTCTTATTATCCCATTTATGAAAGGCCCATGAGGCACTGGTCACCCCCATCCTTTGGACCACATCCAGCCTGCGCTGAAGGCACTGCACTGGCTGCCTATAGCATACCGGATTCGCTTCAAAGTGCTGGTTCTTACCTATAAAGCCCTTAATGGCCAGGGTCCAGCATACCTAAGGGACCGCCTTTCTCCATATGTTCCCCAAGAGCACTACGGTCGGGGTCGCACCACCTATTAATGGTTCCCAGCCCCAAGGACATCAAGCTGGCTGCAACCAGGGCCAGGGCTTTTTCGGCGGCGGCTCCTGTCTGGTGGAACGAGCTCCCAGAGCAGGTTCGGGCCCTGCAGGACCTGGCGCAGTTCCACAGGGCTTGCAAGACGGAGCTCTTCCGCCAGGCCTTTGTATAGGAGCCGCCGCCGTCACTGTACCACCACCAAGCTGCCATCTTCGACGGTGGACTAGATCTGGAGGTGAGCCGGCCCTGGGCAGACGCCCAGACGCCTAGGTAACCAAAGAATGCATGCTGTCAGGTTAGGTTAATGAATGAACCCATCTTGGATTGAGAAAAAATTTTAACATCAAGAGCACCGCACTTTACTTCATGATTGTTTTTATTGTGTAATGATTGTTTTATGATGTTTTAACTGTTGTTATGGCAATTGCCTTTGTTGTAGCCGCCCTGAGCCTGCTTGGGAGGGCGGGGTATAAATCTAACAAATAAATAAATACATAAATTTGAGCAGCATGTACTCCACAGACAGCAGGATCATGTGTGTGTTTATTAATCAATTAATTATTTATTTCAGTAGACTTCTATACCACCCTTCCTGCAAAAGGGCTCAGGGCGGTGCACAATAATTTTAAAAAAAACCCACATATAAATATAATACACAATCTAAAATCCCAATCCATAAAACCAAGCATCTTCATGGCACCATAATATAAATTCCTAACCACCTCAATTTACATCAGCATGGGGGAAAGGGGGTGAAAAGCAATTAAAATCTGGCTAGATGTTAAAACCTCTAAGAGCCATTAAAGCCCATTTAAAAACCCATTGCTGTCCTCAACCATATGCTTGGCAGAACATCTCTGTCTTGTTGGCCCTGCGAAATTGTAACAGATCCCGCAGAGCCCTGATATCAAGACAGAGATATTCTGAGAAGGCCCTGGCTCTGGTTGAAGACAGCCAGACACTCTTTGGTCCAGGGATTTCCAGTAGGTGTTGCTCTCTTGAGCGTAATGCTCTCTGGGGGACATACCAGGAGAGGCAGACCATTTAGGGCCTTATAGGTCAGGACCACAACCTTAAACCTGACCCAGTAGTGAACTTGAAACCAGTGCAGTTGGCAAAGCACAGATTGTATGTGTGCAGTTAGTGTCCCCATAAGTTGCATTCTGGACCAACTGTAACTTCTGGATCAGCCTCAAAGGCAGCCCTGTGTGGTGTTAGTTAAAGTAATCAAGCCTAGAGGTGACCATTTCATGGATTACTGTGGCTAGGTCAGAATGAGGCAGGTAGGGGGCCAGTTGACTGACCTGGCATAGTTGGAAGAATGCCAGCCTGGCAACATTTGTGACCTGGGCCTCCATTGACAAGAAGGTATCCAGGACCACACCCAAACTTTTGACTGTCTGCACTGCTGTTAGAGGCATGTGGTCAAGGGTCAGAAATTGGCATCCCAAAGTTGAATCTCCCCCACCCAGCCAGAGAACCTCTGTCTTTGATGTATTCAGTCACAACCTACTCTGTTTCAGCCAGATTTCTAGGGGCCGTATCCGTCTGTCCATCTACAGATACAGCTGGGTGTCATCAGCATACTGATGGCAGACCAACCCGAAACTCCGTGCCAGCTGGGCGAGAGGGTGCATGTAGATGTTAAACAACATCAGGGAGAGGATAGCCCCCTGAAGGACCTCTCATATCTTGGGGTATTGAGAGGAACCCCTCTCACCCAGCCCACCCACTGTCCCTGACCATGGAGAAATGAGGCAAACCACTTTAGAGCTGTCCCGCGTTCTCCAACATCGGCAAGATGGTGAACCAGCAAATCATGATCAACTGTGTCGAACGCTGCTGTCAAGTCAAGCAATAACAGCAGCACTGACCTGCCTCAATCCAGCTGCATGCAAAGTTCATCCATGAGTGCAACCAGCACAGTCTCCATCCTGCAACCAGGGCAGAAGCCAGACTGGAAGGGGTCTAGTGCTGATGTGTCCTCCAAAAACCTCTGAAGCTGCTCAGCAGCCACTCTCTCAACTACCTTACCCAGGAATGAAAGATTTGAAACTGGGAGGTAGTTGGACAGATCAGAGGATCCAGCGATGGTTTCTTCAAGAGCAATATTACCATTGCCTCTTTTAAACCCCCTGAATAGACCCCTGAACTAAGGAACAGATTGATAATGTCCATCAGAGGGCCCTGTATACCCTCGCTGCCAGCTCACACCAGCCACGAAGGACACAAGTCTAAGGGGCAAGAGGTTGGCTTAGCAGCACTCAGCATCCTGTTGACATAGGCCTCAAAGAGCCAGCTGAAGTTGCCAAGGGCTGAATCCAAAGGTGGCCAAGGGGCCTCTAGTTCACATACTGTGCCAAGATTGGCAGGCAAGTCACAGCACAGTGACAGGACTTTATCCACAGAAAAGCTCGCAAATGCCTCACAAATGCCTCTCTCTGTGAGAGAGCTTAATGTAAGTTAATATAGCCCGATTGACTACAAAAATAAACACAGATATGAAAGTGTAAATATGTTATCTTTACATATGTAAAAATAGGTGTGCTCCTGGCTGTATGTGCATGCTGGCGAGTATGCCTCTCTGTATACTTTGTGGCTGGGTGTTACCACGTTGTGGGCAATGTATTAGAATCTAATCAGTATTTACATATTACAATAGGGTTATTTATTTATTTACAACATTTATACCCTGCCTTTCTGCCCCCATCAGGGCAACAAGGTGCATAACAGATTAAAAACATACATAATAAAAACACATCTTAAAAACCACTAAACCCAAACCAAAAAACATATCATTCAACAATTAAAACCAAGTCAATATATACATACAATACAAAAAAATACACATACATAAAAACAACAATAAAATACAGGGCACAGTTGCCTTTCTGAGAGCCAGTTTGGTATAGTGGTTAAAAGTGTTAGGACTCTAATCTGGAGGACCATGTTTGATTCCCCACTCCTTCACATGAAGCCAGCTAGATAACCTTGGGTCATTCACAGCTGTCTCAGAGCTCTCTAAGCCCCACCCACTTCACAGGGTGTCTGTTGTCGAAAGAGGAAGAGAAGGTGATGGTAAGCCGCTGCAAGACTCCTTCGGGTAGTGAAGGGTGGGGTATAAAACCAACTCTTCTTCTTCTTCCTTTTTTCTCCCATGAGATTCATCCATTCTCTTGTGTACCACTGGTAGCTTATGGATATCAGGAGGTGGAAAGTGCCATCAAGTTACAGATTACTTATGGTGATCCCATAGGGTTTTCAAGGCAAAGGACATTCAGAGGTGGTTTGCCATTGCCTGGCTCCATGTCACGACCCTGGTATTCCTTGGAGGTCTCCCATCCAAATACTAGCCAGGGCCAACTCCTTCCAAGATCTCACACGATTGGGCTAGCCTGAGCGATCCAGGTCAGGGCTGTGGATGTCAGGACTACTTCACATATGTGGATTTTCCTACCGGGATATTACTTTGGGATATCCACACAGATGCCCACCCCCCAAATTCCTAAAAATCCATACTAGTTTTTCTTTTCAGTAACATATCAGGGACCAGGATGGACATGGGGAAGTTGTTCCTTTAGTTGTGGGCAGCAAACAACTGACCCCTAGCTGCTGTACAACATGAGGGGGATGCTGGGGGGACTCAGCACCTCCTGGAACAATTAATCATGTGCAGGAAATTTTTTTAAACCCTTAAATCTCTAAGACCAAGCCATGAACGATGCACCTCAATAAACTTGCCAAGCAGCTGAAATTGCCATTTTTAAAAAGGGTTTCAGGGATCTCTTGGATCTCTCTCCAGAACACAGATTGGCTCTCTTGCATGACAGGCCTGGCACTCCACACTCTGCTCGGGACAAGAAAGGTGCATACAGCATTTGTGCATGAATGTACACATATTAATGCACAGCTCTCACTGCAAGTAAGCCAAGCTATATGCCGCAGAGATAACCAAGATAAGGAACCTGTAAGGATTTTGATGGAATACAATCTATATATATTAGTGCTAACTGACATAGTAGATAGCATAAAGTAATTATTGTTATGAACAATGTGAATAAAGAATAAAACAAATAATTCTGAATCCTAGCTCTTTTTTTAACATATTGACATTAACTTCCTTCCTGGCCAAACTAGGAATGATTATTACACAAGGAGAACCTGTAAAAATTTAACCAAGATGGATAGCTTTCTTGTGAAAGTGTTTTCAAAGGTGTAGAGTATAAAACAGATACATTTCAGAGAATTCAGCACTGATGTGAAAACAAGTAACATAGGGAATTGAACAAAGGTGCAAGCAAGAGACGTCCTGGCAGCAGTACCACTCAAACAATATGTGCCAGAATCTCCAAAAGTTTGTGATGTTTTAAACGTTCCTCATAGGAAGTTCTTATTTGGGGGGGTTAACATTAAAACAGACAGCTCTCTCTACCACAGCACAGAGTGGTTCAGATCTCTTGCTACTATTAATTTGGTCCTAACACAGAACACAGAACAAAATAGTACAGTGACTTTATGTAACCATTCTGGCCTGTTCCTTTAATCCAGGGGTCCCCAAGTTTTTTGAGCCTATAGGTACTTTTGGAATTCTGGCACAGCATGATGCAGGCAACCACAAAATGGATGCCACAATATGGCTGCCATAGGAGGTGGAGCCTGGCACAAAATGGCTGTTGCAGTTTACCTTCAGTCAGATCCTTATGCTTTTGATGGCAGCTGCTGACAAAACATTTTAAAAATCTGCACAGCCAATCTAATAATCTCCAATGGCCAATCAGAACACTTGTTAGGCAAAAGCCTAGGGCTGCCAAGTGGGGGCGGGTGGCAAGTAAACCCCCGCTTTGGAGGCCTGATTTCCGCCGCTGCGAAATCGGGCCCCGGAGGGAACTCCACCCCCTGAAACGCAGTGTAGCTGCGTCACCAGAGGTGACGCAACCACGTCACTCACGTTGGGGGCGTGGCCCTGATCATCGGAGGGAAAACTCTATGGGGGCCCCACTTTTATTTGTTGAGAGCAGGGAGAAGGCCAGAAGTTAGAGTTGCTCTCATTGCATATCTCAATGATAGAACACCGTTTAAGGTAGTGCCCCAGCAGCACAGAGCCTCCCTATCCCACAAAGAATGTGCCGGGATACCACTCATTGCCTCAACTTTCAGATGTGAGAAAGAAGGTAAGAAATATGTCTACAAATAGAACAAAATGTTCTGTTTTATGTTTTTTCAGGGGGAGAGGAAGTGAAAACTAGTAAGCAGGTAATTCGTAAAAATAATTTCACACCAAATATTTAAGAGTATATACTGACTAATATAAATCTAACTAGTTGAAACTTGTCCTGTGAAATTGGAACTGTCATCTTGGAGAAGTTAAGCAGCTTTATATATAAGGTTCAAAATAGTCATAATTATCTCTTTAAAATCTTTAAATCAATTACGTGTTTCACGTCACATACTGTTTACAGCCATGAATTTAAAAACTATTCTAAAGACAGTGTGGTGTAATGGTAGGATTAGGGTTAAGATTGGGGAGACCCAGGTTCACTCATTCATGAACGGACTTTAGGTCATATACTTTTTCTCTCTCAACCTAATCTGCCTCATGAGTTTGCTGTGAGGATCAAATGGGGAAGGGGAAAACTTAAGCTCCTTGTTGGTAGAGTGAGAGATACAGACTTGAAGTGACATATTTTGTATAGGAATGATCATCCACAGTTTCAGCAGTCTCTACTTTCATAGCTTTTCATTTTATCTTTTTATGAATGTTACTTAATGACTATTTAAGCTGGTTTTCCACATATTATATTGCCTGGCAGGTTTTAATAACCTGGCAGGAAGATGTTCTTACTTCAGACTGTTTCTAGCCAAGTTATCTCCCCAGTCAGAGGTATTCTTCTACTCTATAATACTTGGTAGCCAGGGTAGGATAGCTGCTTAATATATATTCAACCACTTTGCCCATTAGCAACAATAATTAGTCTTTAAAAAGAACAAATACAGTCTTGGCATCATATAGCAGGTAGAAGTTATTAAAATAACTGTAGCCATTCTGTCCAGCCAGGATGACAGTAATAAAAAGCCATCCAGTTATTACAAATATGGAAAACCAATTTAAGCACCAAATCACCCATAAACATTTGCACCATGAATTCTGTATCAGTTTTTGTCTTCATCAGAAATGCTGCACGAATTGCATGAAATGCAAATACAGGGAAACAATTGTATTATCAAAGCCACAAATTAATTTTAAGGAAACCCATGACAACTCAATTATTTCTTTTATTTAAAACATTTATTAGCTGCCTTTCAACCTTACGAAACTCAAGGTGGCTTACAATAGTAATAAAATAATAACAAAAACAGGATTTAAAACCACAATTTAAGACTGCCATCAAGTTAGCCAAATGCATTCCCAAATAAAAATGTCTTCAACTGCCTCCTGAAGATCAAAAGTGAGAGGGCCAGGCACACCTCCCTGGGGAGGTTGTTCCATAAACATGAGGCAGCCAAGGAAAAGGCCCCCTCTTGTATACCCACCAAACAAGCTTCTTTGGTTGATGGGACAGTCAAGAGGGCCTCTCCTGGGATCTTAATACCTGGGCAGGAACATATAGGAGAAGTAGGCTTGCCAAATCCCCCCAGGGGGCGGGGAAACCCCCGCCCCAGAGGCCTTTTCCCCGCCGCCAGCGGATCAGGCCCCAGGGGGAACCCCACTCCGACGTGCACGTCACCCAGAAGTGACGTGACCACGCCGGGCACGCTGGGGCACGCTGGGGGTGGGGCCACGGTCATCCGAGAGAAAACTCTATGGTTTCAGACTTGGCAACCCTAAGGAGAAGACAGTCCTTCAGATACATCAGTCCCAAGCCAAGTAGGGTTTTAAAAGACAAAACCAATGCCTTGAATTGGGCTTGGATGTGGATTGTGTAGCTGCTGTTATACTAGGGTCACATGCTCCCAATAGCTGGCCCAGACCAGCAGTCTGGCTGCAGCATTCTGCACTGGCTGCAGCTTCAAAACACCCTTCAAAAGTAACCCCAAGTACAGTTACCCTGCAATAGTCCAGTCTAGATGTAACTAAGGCATGGATCACTGTGGCTAAATCTGATTGAAGCAGGAGGAGGCACAGCTGATGCACCACCTGAAACCGGGAAAAACAATCCAAACCACCACAGCCACCTGGTTTTCTAATGTGACTGATGTCAAGTAGTGCTTCCAAGCTGCAAACCTGGCTTTTCAGGTGAGATCTCAAGACAGGTGAGATCTCAAGTCCCTGGTCTGCATTTCTACTAACCCAGAGAACTTTTGTCTTCAGGATTGTTTCAGCTTGTTCACCCTCAACCAGCCCATTACTGACTCCAAGTACCAGTTCAGAACATCAATAGCATCCTCACTATTAGGTGGGAAGGAAAGGTAGAACTGGATATTAGCATATTGGTAACACCGCATTCCAAACCTGATGACCTCTCCTAGTGGTTTCCTATAGATATTAAATAGCATGGAGGATAAGATTGAACCCAGCAGAACCCCACAGGCCCACAGTTATGGGACAAAGCAGGAGTCCACTAGCACCACGTTCTGTCCTCCCAGATTGGACTTAAACCAGCATAACACAGTGCCCCTTAGTCCCAGTACTGAGAGGCAGCTTAGTAGGATACTATGCTTGATAGTATCAAAGGCCGCTGAAAGAGTCCGCAGAAGTAGCAGGGTCACATTCCCCCCACCTAGTTCTTACTAGAGGTCACAAACCAAGGTGACCACAGCATTTTTAAGATCGTGGCTCAGAATCACCTATAACAAATTGTTCTTTCTGTAATTTTTACAAACTTGTAGAGACAATGTAACAACCTTCAAAAAAAGTCTGATGACAAGAGTGTCAATACAATATGACAGGCATGTCCAACTTCAAACAGGTAGTGATCTATTTTTTCCGGCCAAAAGTGCCAGTGATCTACCACCATGAAAATAAGGTTTCAAATTAGCTTCAAATAGATTTTAACCCAAAGTTGGGTTCCACCCCCACCCCCCAAAACCACACATGCAGTTCTAAAAGTAAAACTAAAAATTCATCATACTGGCACCAATAATCAAATACCACCAAACAATCATTAAAAAACCCCAAACACCTGTCCAGCAAACCAGGAGACCAAGTAGGGCTGGTGATCTACCTCTGACCCCTCCGCGATCTACTGGTAGATCACGATCTACCTGTTGGACATACCTGCAATATGAGAAACGTATTCAGTTGCATTATGCCAAAGACAAATAACTTGAAGATTAGTCAAATGCACGTGTATCAAGCACAACCAGTTAGTTTACAGGTTATGTAAGTGAATTACCTGAGAAACTCACACTATTAAGATGGAAGACAAGAAAAAGAAACAAGGGTGCAGGACATGCAACCATTGTCTTCCCCACGTTGCCATGAATGATCTTTTCCAGTGGATCGCAGGGACTAAACTGATCTAGTATGTTTTCCAAATTAATGCTGCTTGAAAATGCTTCCAAGGTGAATGATGGGCAGGGCATACAAAACTGGACTCCTATTCACATTTCTAGTTGGAAAAACATCAAAAATCTGAACAAAATTAAACTAAGATTTGTTACATGCAGAAAACCTGGTCAATCCAACCATGGCAACCATCCAGAGTCATATAAGAAGTGTGTAGATTGTAAACCTACTATCCCTCTCCATGTAAATGTAATACAAGATATATTCATTTTTTTTCTTCAAGGTGTGAGCTTTCACGTACACACACACTTCTTCAGACACAATGAAATGGAAATAGAAATAACAGCCATACATATACATACATTTAGCATGCAGAATTCACTGCCCATCCTCTGTATGTATGACTGCTTTCTATTTCCATCTCCTTGTGTCTGAAGAAGTGTGTGTGTGCACATGAAAGCTCACACTTTGAATAAAACTTTATTGGTCTTAAAGATGCCACTGAACTGTACTGCTTCAGAACCAACACGGCTACCCACCAAGATATATTTATGTTCTATATCTGCTATTGATCATATTTTTATCCTGTCCTTCCTCCAGGTGCTTGGGACATCGGGTTATCTTCTATTTTATCCTCCTCTAAACAATTATTCTATATCTGTCCTTCCTCCAGGTGCTTGGGTTATCTTCTATTTTGGGTTATCTTCTATTTTGGGTTATCTTCTATTTTATCCTCCTCTAAACAATCCTGCCAGTTAAATTTGGCTGAAAGATAATGGCTTCCCACGGTCACATAGTGCTTCAATGGCTGAATGGCAAATTGGGCCCAGATCTTATCCAAACACTCTGCCCATTTTATTACAATGCATCTTGGTGCTACATGAAATGTTATGGATAATCTTGGATGTTTTCCAATCTTTCCCAGCATCAGGGTCTTCTCCAGTGAGTTCTCCCTTCTCATCTTCTATTTTATCCTCCTCTAAACAATCCT
>NW_015177019.1:373275-455775 GCF_001447785.1 Gekko japonicus | reverse complement strand
CTCTGTTTGCTCAGTGGGCTGGCTTAATGGTTGTTTTTATTCCCCTATTACTTTTTCAATTTTTTAATTATGTAATTTGATGGTGATTTTACTGTAAATAAATAATTCTTTACAAGATCAGGCCCTAGAGCAGACACATAGCATTCCACCTAGGCACCTACAGCAAAGCACTGTGCACCATCATAAAATCTTATTTGGTACCAAAGCCATCTAAGTGCTTGGCGTCATTTATATATTGCATGGAACAGCCACTCCCATGCCATTTTAAATAACATATATGTCTTTAGCCTACATGGTTATGTTGGACTGTATGGCTACATACCATTCTAATGAATACCCATTCCATTAGATGGTGTGATGAGATGCTGGTGTGGCATGTTACTCATGCACACAGGTTTTCTGTAGAAATGAATTCCAGCTTTGAGCTAAAGACAGTTTATGTGTTAACCGTTGAATATTCTGATGGAATGACTGCAAATTAACACGGCCAGATTTACTCTGCCACACCCCTTGCACATGAAAGTGTGCAGTTAAAGAGACACAAATTATAACAGACCTTACATTGAAAAGAAAATGGCAGCCTGGAAAATTTATTTAACATTGTGTACATTTACTATTGCTCCCTGGGTTTGGAATATTCATTGTGGTTAACTTTATTCACAGAGGTTCTGGTTCTGTATTTTTTTTTATTATGTATTAACAAGATATAAACACACTTCCAGTGGCAGGATGTGCGTCAAGTCTACCGACACCCTTGTAAAAGGTAGGTAATTTCCTGCAGGGATGATCTGAAGTACTTTCTGGTAGACTGCTAGCAATGCATTAAACAGAGAGAAAATTTAGCAGACTTTGGGAGTGTTTTGCTATTGGAATTTATATTTTGTACGTCAATACAACCATAGCTTTTTCATATGTTTTTATGCTTGAATCTTAAAGACTGTAATAAAAACAATCCAGAATGACCATTCCTTTGCTTGCATCCATGCAAAGTGCATTTCCACATCCAAAGCAGCAGAGTCTGGAGTGAGGCAACAATGCATTTGTGATATTAAAAAATACCATCTGAATAACTACATCTGGGAAAAAACATATGGTGAAGGAAACTGTAAGAAAAAGAAAGATAAAGAAAAAAGGAGAGGTAATGGTTGCCCCATGTGACTGAACACTTTTGATTTCCTAATACCGTGCTTTTCAAGCTATGTTCCTGGGAAATCTCTGCTTCCTTGGAGGTTTACCAAGGGTTCCAATGATAGTAATAATATTTGTGGACAACCCTTCAAAGACCACCTGCCCATCATTATTGATGTTCTCCTGCAGTTAGCACCAGCAACAGAAATGGGTGGTTTCTTGAACATTCTTCTTTCCTCAAAGGCAATGGTGTGGCCCAAAAAACCCCCCAATTTGAACTGAGAGTGAAGCCTAGAATGGGACTCTGAATGCTTTCCAGTGTACAGGAATCACAAAAACTACATCACTGTGGAAATGGTTCCCTGAAGGGCACTGTCCTAACACATTTTTGTTGTTGTTGTTGCCCAGTGACTTTTAGAGATGCAAATTCTCTCTTTCTGCACTGTGATTATCTAACTTTGGAAGTAAAATTCCATTTAAAATGTTTCAGTGACATTAAGAAAAGTCAGGGTGAACACAGCCAGGGATTAGGAGAAGAAGAAAAAAGTTACACTTTCAGATAAACAATTAACAATATTTTTGACCACAGACAGAGGTATTCATTTAAGGCATCCACCTTTCTCCCATTTAGGGATTCAAAGCAGGTTATAATGAAAATTAAAACATCAACATTTAAAAATAGCAGTTTATAGACAGGTAGACAGGGAGCCGGCACCATTGACAAAAATGGCTGTACCACAAGCTGAGGTTAGTTCAATAAACCAGCACCAAGGGACACGGAACACATTCTGATTAGACAAATACATCTCCTGCAAGGACTGAGAGAGTTGGTTCTTCAAGTATGTAAGTCCTGGACCATGAAGGTTTTTACAGGTGAGACCAGCACCCTGAATTTAAACTGAAAACTGACAGGGTAGAGCAGCTGGCTCCAGATAACAAACAATCTACCCACCACTTTCTGCACCAAGTGGAGTTTCCAGCTTGTCTTCAAAGGCAGCCCCATTTAGAGCAAGTTATGAAGGTCTAGCCTCAAGCTTACTGTTGCATGGATCAGCTTGGCTGGGTCTAGAAAGCAAACTGCTTTACATGCAAGATGAAACTGGAACAAATACACTCTCTGTCAATGCCTCCGCTTGTTCTTCTAATCTATAAAAATCTCTAAATGAATTTGATAGGGACATCAGGAATAGGTAGCTTAATACTCCCAAAGCCACATGCCTTTCCAACTAGCATCACTTTCATCTTGCCTGGATTTAGCTTCAGAACTGTAGGATGAATGAGGACAGGATTTAAACCCTGAGCCATAAGCAGGGTAGCTCCTGGGGCAAAGGACCAGTGCATTCTACACAGACAGACTTCTGCCTCAGCTGGTTTTGCTGAAGATCTGAAAAGGTCCAATGACTCTATGGCTTCTGTTAGCTTGTACAGGTTTTCTGTAAACCAATAACAGCAGAAGACAATGATAGTATTCATTTTCAGTATAGCCATCTCCCTCCCGCCTCCACACACACCCTTCCCAGGTTAAATATAGGAGTGTTACACTTAGAAGAGAAGGGAAACAGTCTTGAAAACCAAGGACCTTCCCTGACACAACTAACCCATACCTAATGACTTCATCAGGCTCCAGTTAATTTTAATAGTGGGAATAATGATCTTGGTAGAAACCTGGAAAAGCTGCAGTCCATTTATAACTAGAGACAGCCATATCATAGCTGTTAATTAGGCTATGCCTCCCAGTTCTTTTCCACCCAATACCTATTGTCTTGTTTGGAACAACATCCTGAAACAAACCCTATTTTCATGCTTTCCCCAAACAAAATAACATCTCTAGAAGCCAACTGCTTGACTACTGTAGTTCATGGAAGAAAAGACTGAATGGAACATGGGGAGACTCCTAAACAATGAGCGTAAAACTACACACACAAAAGCCAGTCAATAGGCACAAAGAAAATATTGAAAAGATTATGGAAACATGGTTATTCTAGGAAAAAAGGTTTGTTTGTTTGTTTTGTGGTTTATATCCCACCCTACCCTGCAAGCAGGCTCAGAGCAGCTCACATCAAAGACATAAAACAACAGAGAATATAAAATATCACATACATAGTTACAATTAAAATTAATAAGTTAAAACAATAGAGCAAGGATTCTAGCCAAACAATGCAGCAATTTGTGTCCTTCAGAGTACACTAGCCCCATACTAGGGGGCAATAAATCAAGATGAAATGAGTCAATCGCCTGTTGTGCAGTGATATAGGGCATCATGGTAGTTGGAACAGGGGAGGCCAATGGTATTCGACATCCGCTGCCTCAACCAGATAAAGCAAGCTTTGACTCATGAAAGCTGGAATATTTTGTTAGCCTTATAAGACATACCGGACTAATATTTTGTTTAGTAATCCTCCCCCAAAAAACAAAAACAAAAAAACCCCTTTCTTTTCTGTTGCAACATCTTCTGCAAGTATTCCAGGTGGTGAACAGTATAGTGAATTCTGGTCTGGGAACTAAGCCATTGATACGTGATACAAGTAGTTTACTAACTTAGTAGGCAAAATTTGGGCTTGGCACAACATTGAAGGTGTCCAGTTTAAAGAAACAAGATAATTCTTTAAGAACTTTAAAAATAAGCATGGAAAGCTGTCAAATACAACAATGTATAAAATACTATAGGTGCATACAAACAACAAATGCTGTCTGCAATTACTGCAATTACTGATTTCGATGTTTTGCCTCTGTTGATACACCCAACACCACATTAACTTTTGTGTCACTGCATCACACTGACTGCTCATATTTAACTTACAGTCCACCCATACCCCAAGTTCTTGTTCACACACACTACTACCCAGAAGTGTGTCCCCTATCCAATATGCGTGGTTCTCATTTTTGTTACCCAGATGTAGAATTCTTCACATATCTGTGACAGACTGCACTTTTAAACAGATAAAGAACTGGGAAGGGTTAATTCTGTAGAAAGACAGAGAGCCTTGAGTGACAAGCTGCTTTAAGCAATCTGATTGGTTAGCATCAGCTGAGCAGAGAAAATCTTAAGAAAGCTGCATGCTGAGGAGAGATTCAGTCAGATTTTTGCCTTGACTGAGTTGAGTCTGATTTCAGCCCTAGCTGAGAAGAGTCAAGTTTCGGAATTCAGTCCTGACTGACAGCAGTTTAACACAGAGTGGAAAATTGGGGGAACATTGGCAAGGAAGTTTGGGAAGTAGGCAAAGACTCCCATTTGAGCCAAAGAAAGGGGATAGATTTTCAAGTGAGAGGAGAATTTCCCTATCCAGTCAAACGGTTAGCTCTGAAGAGTGTAGGGATCCCTGGTCTGGTTAGGTTGGAAACTGCCTTTAGAGACCTTGAAAGTCAGTTAAAAACTCAAGATGAGTACTGGTGTTTCAAGGGAAGGGGTTCGGGTACTGGAAAGAGTTCACCAGCCTTCTGGAAACCTAAGGAATTAGAGAATACTCAAAGCAAGTGTACTGAAGTGTTTGGAGAAAACACTGGAACACAGGATCTTTACTTGCCAGCAGGGGGCGGGAGGGACCTCTCCGGGAGTGCTAGGGACAGGGGGGTATCACAGCGTGGCATCCCCCATGTGATGACATAACTTCCACATGATGTCATCATGCCAGGGGTGTTGCACCAGGTGGTGGCTGATGGGGTGGGGCTTCTGCTGACCAGCCAGCTGGCTGCTGGCAGGCTTGATCCCACCAAATTGGGGGATCCCCTGCTCCCCTCTGGGGGCTGGCAACCCTACTGGAATAAAAGCCTTTCAGTCTAAAGATTTGTCACTAGGAAAAGCTTAAGAAACTCTCATTAGCCTGGAACATAAGAACAAAAGTCTGTGCATGTACTGGTTTTACCCCAAAAATTTACACCCCATTTCCACCTGACCTTTCCTCTCTATGTTACATGAAAATATTTTGTTATTTTTGAATTTCAAAACACCTCGAGTGCCATTTAAGTTGTTTAAGTCAAAGCAGGCTCCTGATCCTTCCCTCAGCCTCCTGGGCTGAGCCAACAGCCAAAATATCATACTGTGACAGGGTGGTATAGCCAGAGTTCTTCAGTAAAGAAGAGAACACATTAGTAGGGTGGCTCAGTCAGTAAAGAGAAAGAAAAATGGAGGGAAAATCTTGCCTCTGAGGGAGGGCAGTGGACAGGGTTATCATAGTGTCCTTGTTGAACTCCATCTTATTCACATCCACCCACTTTTCCAGTGTGTTCAGATTTTGTTGAATTCTATCTCTGTCTTCCAGTGTGTTCACTAATCCTTCCAATTTGGTGTCATCTTCAGATTTAATGAGTAGTCCCTTCCCCCTTAATCCAGATCATTTATAAAAATACTGAGCCCTGTGGTATCCCACTGGATACCTCACTCCAGTCAGATGAAATGGTATTCACAAATACTCTTTGGGTGAGGTTCTCCAACCAGTTCCCTATCTACCTAACTATCCTAGAGTCCAGTCCGCAGCCCTTCAATTTATCCATCAGAACATCATGGGGAACCCTGTCAAAAGCTTTACTGAAATCCTGGTAAACAACATCAATGGCATTCCCACAATCCAATAAACTAATCACTCAATCAAAGAAGGAAACAAGGTTGGTCTGGAAGGACCTGTTAAGGACAAATTCATGCTGACTTCCTCAGATCACCAAATTGTCCTTCAGATGCATGCAGATTAACCCTTTTAAAATCTGCTGCACTATCTTCATTGGGATAGAGGTCAGACTGACTGGCTTGTAGTTTCCTGGGTCATTTTTCCTCCTTTTTTTTGAAGATTGGGATTAATTTGCCCTCCTCCAGTCTTGTGGCACGTCATGTTTCTGCATTATCTGCTGACCACTTGTAAGAAGGGAACATCACTATTATATTAAATTCTGAGAAAGCTAAAATCTGTACCCTTCAACAACATTTCATGCTAAGTAAAAACAAAAACAAAACCCTAATCCAAAACAATGAATTAAATTGGGCTGGATTCACTGGGTTGGATCCAACCATCCTCTAAATTGTCTTCCTCCAACTTAAATGTCTCTTCCTCTAAGGCTCCTTAGAGAAAAGCTTCAAACTTGAGCCAAAAAGAAAGGTGGCGTATAAATTCATTAATTATTAAATGAATAAATAAACTTTGTTCAATGGAGTGTTAGGATAGGGGCAGGACCCACCCCACCAACTCTTGCTGTTCTTCTTTTCTCCCATCTTTTTTTTATGCATCCCAAAAGGAAATCTAAAATGATACGAATGCTTTCAAAGGCACAGGCCTTAATGCAAGCGGACAACTTTATGGCTGGCCTGTATTACTGCATTTTTCTTCATCAATACGAAAAGCGAAATGACACTCGAGGGTTAATCTCATCTAACCTCATGAGTGAAGATAAATGCCACCACACAGAGTAGTCATCACATATACAGAGTGCACACTTCCCCTTCCTAGTGTACTAAAAAGCAAAAATAGTTGTATGACAAGATGGAGAAGGAAAGTGCTAGAAATGGAAAGAAATAGGCTATGCTAACTGAAATAACTCCTGAATTATTACAGTACCAAAAGAATAACATACAAACAGTTGTGTCTATTTGTGTTTGACTAAGCAATCCATTTATGCCATATTCATCCTTCAACCAGAAGGTTTCATATTGACCTGATACAGACATAATATTTCCTGATCTCAACTGTGGACTGAAGCTGCCCACGGGATCCTTCCACTGGGATCCATGCAAATTCACTGCTTGATTCCCTTTGCGGGGTAAACCATGGAGTAGCATTGTGTCTCAACTAATGTTAACAGAAACCAAGGACAGCTTTAAAACATGGATTTGAATGTGCTTTGCAAACCCTGGTTAAAGGTGAACACAATACAGATATTCTGGTTACTGTTGAAAGAGCAAGAGTATGAGCAATCAAAAGAAAATTGCACTGGAAGTGGGTCACAATGAGCAGATGTTGGTCTAAGACTGGTTTGCTGTTCCAACTTCTGTGTAAATTTTCCCTTCCAAGTACTAGTCCCTTTTAAACAAAATCTCCAGGTTGCTCCATTATTTCTGCAGCTGCAAAGTGATATGTGCTATTAATGGCATCAAGTGCTTTTTCCCAAAGCCATTTATTGTCCTTCCAAACAGAGGGCACTAAAGAAAGTATAAGGAGATTATTAATTTCCGCTAAAACCATCTAACATCTCTCAGATATTACTTTGAAGGTACTCATTCAAAAGTCAAACTTCTTACACAGAGACCACCATTTTTATTTTATTTTTTCGCTCTTCTATACGGTAACATTCCTTGTTATTGGCCATAACACTTGCATATACCTTACTACATAGTTAAGTATCCAGCGCAGCTTCCAGGAACATGTATCATGTAATTTTCTCCAGGGGTTTGTTTCAAAATAAAAAGAAACTGCTGGAGGGATGCTGCATGCAAGAATAGGAGAAAGGGGGTTAACCCTTTCCTTTGTTTCATGCTCAGAATCCTCCTCCTTAAGATGTTTTATGTTCCTGCACCAGTTACCCTAAGGAGTGAGAGGAAACAGCTCAGGAGTTCATTTTGAAACAAGACAAAGGCTGAGGACAGACTGGCAGTATGAAGTGCAAGGGAGGTGGGGCAAAAAGACCCGGACCAAGTTGTGCTGGGGATTCCCGGTCGCACTGCACCTACTGATGTGGGAGCATACCAGGGAGGAGGTGCAAGGGAGCATTCACACTGTTGGTCTGCCCCTGGCGGAGGCGCAGCTGTTTTTCACTCTGGTGACACGCGGCTATGGGCATAGGTGCAGCAATGCGGCTTGTTTGCGGCTTTTAGCGTGCACACTTCCGGGAAGTGGGATCAACGCACCCTCCAGGGTTTTGCCACTGCTTTCACCTGGTACTTTTTTAACGCGCTGGGAATTGTCATAGGACAGGTTGAGTGTGGCTGGGGAACGCCTGACAGCTGTGGCCATGTGAACCGGCCCCTTTAATCCATTTGTGAAACATGCCTATATCGGGCCAAACTGCCAGTTTGAACTCAGCCAAAATACAAGTAAGTGGCCTCTCTCCATTAACCCTTCCAGGCGTGCTGCCTCCAGTGGCTGTTTTTCAACTTTTAAAAAATCCTCAGAAGAAAGCTGCACAGAACTCCACGCAACACATAGTTTAGCCCTTAACACCTCTCCTATTGTCTAGACTGCTAAGCCAGTGCAGATAGGAGAAGCACCACTGTCATAAAGCTGAGAGGAAAGCAGATACTATCCAAAGCCTTGATCCTATCACCCACTGCATGTATAAACTCTGCACTAGCAGTGTGAACCTACCCTGGGAAACACAGCTGATTAAAAAAAAAACCAACACACAAGTCAGGCAAATATGAAAGAGTTTTTTAGAAATCCAAAAACATAGCCAATTCCCTTATCATTACTAACATAAAACATAAATGTATAAATCATGGAGCCTCTCTATACACCCTGTCAGTGAATTGCCATGATAAACCACATATGGCCACTGGGACATACTAGTGCCTTTCTATTGCATATAACCTTAAAGTCCTAAGGCACTCAGAGGGATAAAGGTATTCTCTGTGCATTACTATCTCAAAGGGAACCAAATGTATCACATGACACCTCTGTGTAAATTGCCTTTCATATCTATTTCTGTATCTTTATTAGGGAATAAAGCACTTCATACGTATCTGGGTCTGCACACCTCTCACAGCCTTTTTTGATGCCTCCAAGTGTCAATATTTTAGGGAAGAAAATAGAGTTTTTACTTTAGAAGGACAATCAGCGGGCAACAACTAACCAACCCAAATGTACTTTTATGGACAAATTTTGATAGCAGCTTTTTCAGGTTAATATGACACAAGAAGCCAAACAAGAAAATTCAGCAATGTAGGGCAGAAGATGAAATATTTATCTACCGCTACTCAAACAGCGGCATAAAATGGTTTGTGGGAATGAGGGTAAAGGGGTGACAGTCCAAATAAGTAACTGTGCTTGCCAATTAAACAAATTTAGCTGATTAATACATTTACTACAGTCAAAATTGCATGTTACCAAAACCTCAATTTAGAGGTCTTTTTAAGGATTACTAAAGAAAAGTACAAGCAAAAGGCACTACTGCTAACGTTCAAAAGAAAAGACCATAACTGGCCTGTTTTTAAGTACTTTGACAACTTGACAATATGTAGTGGTATTTTTTTCCAGTATCAAGGCCTTCCTAAATAAATAAATGTACCCAGCCCTTAGTTTCATTGAATAGAACTCTCTGCTCCAACTACCACCTACCTAATTAATCAACTTTACTGCAGCACTAATTAAAACTCTAAAGTGTAACTGTATCTATAGCTCCACCCATTATGTTGCATGAGTCAATCGTGGCACAAGGTGGTCAGCTTGTTGATACAAGTGAGTGTGGTTTTGCCTTCTGAAGCAATCCACTCACTTCTGCTGCATGATCTTCCCACAGTAGCACATACCAATTGCATCATATAGTTGGGTATAAGGCAGTTTGCCTTTGCCAGATTCTACTTAAGTTGCATGATTCAGTTGCATCACACATCACTGTAGTATAGATGGTTTCTATCCCACTGATTTTCAAACTATGGTCCTGGGAACCCTGGGGGATTTCTGAAAATTTATCTTAAGTTGAGAAAATGTTCCCCAGCACATACATATAAAGGGGGAGTCTGGTGTGTTAGGGCACACTCTAGTTTTCTGCAGGGCAACAGTGAGGCCCAACGAGCCTGGCATGCACCAGGATCCTCTGCCTAATGCAACAGTTCCAAACCTGATGAGTTTGCACAGAATGCAGTCCTTGAAAGCAGAAAGTCTGAAAAAACACTGTCTTATTTATTTCCCTTTACCCATTCCAATACTGTTGTATTTTCAGATCTAAACTCTACAAGTGTTTTATGGCCTCTGGTGTAGGGTAGGATTTATTTGCTTATTTACAAAATTTGTACCTCCTCTTTCTGCCCTCATCACTGTCACCAAAGCAGCTAGCAGCTAAAACAAGCATTATAAAAGCACATAATAAATACAACTAAAACTAATAAAACAAAAGTACAAGAAACAATAACTAAAAAATAGGGCAGGAAGAAGGGATCATTGATGGAAATCCAGACAAAACAAAAATAGCTCCTGGCGACAGATGGGGACAGAAGGGGACACATGAATACCTCTGGGGAGAGAGTTCTGTTACAGATAAACTATTGGAAACTGTTATTAAAGATGGAATTATTAAGCACATAAAGGAACAAAGTTTGCAGAGAGAAGATCAACATGGTTTCTGCAAGGGGAAATCCTACATCACCAACCTCAGGGAGCAGGTTAACAAGCATGTGGATAAGGGCAATCTAATAGGCATCATATACTTGGACTTTCCAAAGGCTATTGACAAGGTACCTCATCAAAGATTCCTGGGTAAATTTAGCAGTCATGGGATAAAAATACAGGTCATCTTATGGATAAACAGATGGTTAAATGGTAGGAAGCAGAGAGTAGGAATAAACTGACAATTCTCTTAATGGAGGGAAGTGAGCAGTGGGGTTCCACATGGATTGGTATTGAGGCCAGTGCAACTTAATTTGTTCACAAATGATCTGGAATTGGTGATGAGCTAGGTAGTAGCCAGATTTGCAGACAACACTAAATTAATCAGGATAGCGAACACCAAGGTAGATTCTGAAGAGCTCAGGTGGAGTACTGTGTGTAGTTCTGGTCATGATATCTCAAAATAGTCTTTATTCAACAATCAGTTAAGCTCATTGAGTAACTGAATAAGTAAGTAAACTTAATCAATGAGTAATTAAATGTATTGCCAGTAGTGATGGCCATAAGCATAGCTTTAAAAGAGAGTTAGACAGATCTATAGAGGAGAGGTCCACCAATGACCATGGTGAGTCAAAAGAGCCTCCCTATACAGAGGCAGCAAACCTCTAAATACCATAGCTGGGAGGCAACAGCAGGAGAAGGCCTTGGTCTCTATGCCTTGTTTGTTTGGCCCTCTGGGGCAACTGGTTGTCCACTGTGTGAAGCAGGTTGCATTGGTCTGATACAGCAGGCTGTTCTTATATTCATACCATGACTGATGGAATCATAAGACAATGTCTACTATACTGAAAATCATCAGGTTCCCTTGGGAATGGGCTCAATGATCTCTCATAGAGTTAGAGCTGATACTAAACACATTGGACAACTTAAGAGTAATCCTAAACAGGTCTATACAGAATCCTACCTGGGTGTACTCAACAGGACTTACTCCCAGAAAAGTGTTCTTAGGATCTATCAGATCAGTGGTGGCAGAGCTTAGCATTTTCCCATGCTACTGCAACAAGATACGGGAGGTAGTCAACCACACAAGTCCACAACACATCAAGGCATCAGTCATCCAACTGCTTTTTCATACATATGCAGAAATTCGTTGTTCAGATTGCACACTCCAGAATGTTGGCTGTTATTTTACAGCAGGTTAGGTTCAAACCCCCCCACCCCCCGCATTTAAACAACTGATTATTTTGCTTTGGAAAAAGCTAGTTAATTGTCCATTTCACTTGCTATTTTACAGCAGGTTAGGTTCAAACCCACCCCCCTGCATTTAAACAACTGATTATTTTGCTTTGAAAAAAGCTAGTTAATTGTCCATTTCACTTATCTGCTTGTTCCGCTGAGGAATGAGTTGCCTAAAAATGTTCACCTGAAACAGATAAGGTGCCTTCTGAAACAAATGAAGTAGCTGCACTGTGTATTTTCAACCCCGTGTTACCTTGCTTTCCTGTACAGTCCCCGCCACTAGTTAAATGTAGCCCTTTGGGCCGTCGACTTGTCTTCTTTGCTGAGTTACTCTGTAAAATGTCATGAACTCTGACAATGCTACATAATCAATCAATTAATGAACTATGCAATTTGTAGTAGTCTTTACTAAGCCTACCCCCACCCCCCCAGCTGAACACCATACCAACAATCTGTTCGTTTATAGTGCAAAATAAGCAATCCCTTATGGCGGCCTGACTCCAATTCTTGCTGTACTAGCAAATAAGCATTTAGGATAGAATATACTGACTGCCAAATCAATGCTACTTCACATAACATGACATTACACTGGCACTGCTGGTAGATATGCCAGCACAAATCAGGGTGTTAAGCTATCACAGTCACTGTTCATGAATCTACTTAGAACACACAATATGGTACAATAGTTTAGATACTTTTGGGTGGAAAGAGAGCCATTTCTACAGGGGAAAACGCTGATATCTGATCTTATACTTTCTGCTTGTATTAACTGACTCTTCCCTTGATCTTTTCAAAAAGATATCCTGACTTATAAGAGATTCTGTGTGTTAATTTAGCCAAGCGTCTGGTACACCTATTCAAAACTGTAACGCAAATGTCAACAATTAAGTCACAAATAGTAATTTTAATTTGTTAATTGGAACATGTATTTGTTGACATATGGTGTCTGTGTATTTTTAAAATATATTTACTGTGCATTTGTCCACCTAGGAGAAACCAGTTTACTGTAAAATACAGGTAGTTTTTACTTAGCAGGTATTTGTGAATTTCCTGCACTGTGCAGGGGGTTGGACTAGATGGCCCTGGAGGCCCCTTCTAACTCTATGATTCTATGAATATGCAGTATTGCAGCATATTAGGGGAAGACCTTGCCCACTAGACTGTGTTTGTTGGCTCTCAACTTGGGCAACTAATTGGTCTGAAACAGGATGCTGAACTAGCAGGGCACCTCTTATGTTCACCTGACAAAACAAGGTTGAGCAGCATATATTTTACCCCAAATGAAAGCTGGAGTTCAGCCTTATCATTAAATTATGGCCACTGTTCTAACTACCTTAAGCATAACATATTGAGCCACACAAGTAAACTACAGTTATGCAACTCAGGTTAAATAGTGCATTGAATACCTACTGGTTCTGATTTACCCTTTTTCTAGAATAAATGTAAGATGCATCCATTCCCTGCATGACTCAAAGTCAACAAGACAAAACTGCTGCAAAACTCAACTCAAAGTCAACAAGACAAAACTGCTGCTTAGACACTACTGCTGTAACATACAATTCCAAAGAGCTTGAAAGCAATATGGTATTGTATCCTATAGGACCCTTTAATGATGTGAGAAAGGAAAGTTTTGGTCTATGCATGAGCCAGAATCCAGTGATAGAATGGAATTTGCATCTTCAAGTTTTAGACAGGAATTTTTAAAAATCTGTTCATTTATTTAAAAAATTATATCCCATCTTTGCTCTTGGCTCAAGGTGGCTTACAAATAGTTAAAACATTATTTATTAAAACAAAATAACCTCCACACATCCTTCCCCTCCATAAAGTATTAATGTATTCTTGGTGCTTGGGGGGGGGAGGGTAACAGTGAGAGGGCTTCTGGAGTTCAGGACCTGCTGGTGGACCTCCTGATGGCACCTGGGTTCTAGTCACTGTGTAACACAGAATGTTGGACTGGATGGGCCATTGGCTTGATCCAACATGGCTTCTATCATGTTCTTATGATTCAAGCAAAATAAAATAAAATAAAAAGGAGTACATCAGTGACAAAAGCTTTAGGCCAGTCTTCTTATTTCTATGCAAGGTTTCTCCTTGTGAGGAATTTTTATACGGGGAAGCATTCCAACATTTCTCTACATGCATTCTGTAGCAGAACAGTCCATTCCACTACTACAGGGCTTTATTATATCATTCTGCTGTGCAGGACTTTTTTTGTAGAAAAAGCCCAGCAGGAACTCATTAGCATATTAGGCCACAGCCCTGACAGCACAGCTCATTAGCATATTAGGCCACACACCCATGTCACCAGAAGTGTGGTCATCCAGCCACGCCCACCTTTTGCTTCTGTTGACCTTGTTTGTGGTCAAAACCCAGGGCTTTTTTTGTAGCAGGAACTCCTTTGCATGTTAGGCCACACACCCCTAATGTAGCCAATTCTAATGCGTTCCTGCTGTTGGTTGTGACCTATTATACATTGTAAAGTAATGAGTTCCTGCTGGGCGTGGCCAACTTGGAAGCCAGCTGGAACTCCGTTCCTGTGCGTTCCTGCCCAAAAATAGCCCTGCTGCTGTGTGTGGCATAAGTTTTTGTGAGACATACAGCCTGAATAATGACACCTTTTTTTAAACCGACTACAAAATGACATTAAAGTTCAAAGCAATGTAAAATGTAGTGATAGGCTATTTGTGTTCTATGGAGAACACAAATAAAAACAAGAGACCAATCAAATTAACAGACTGCATACTTTAGAGCCATACAGTAGCAGGATAACTGACCAGAAAACTATAGCTATCGCCTGCACTCCATCTGAAGTAGCTATCCACCAGCAACCATGGGCTACTTTAACAGGGAAATCTGAAAGAACAACAGATGCTTGCAACAGAAAGCCATGCAGACTCTGTCCCGATATCACTGTCATGGGAACAAAAAACGTACCATCAAAGGCTGCCTCACCCAAGACATTTTAATAGAAAGCCCTGTTGCCATTTGCACACAGGCCAAAAAAGGGCAATCTCTATACAAGGGAATAAACTGGCACAAATCAAACTACTGGACACCAGCGAGAGAGCATTTTAATCTCAGGGTATTCTGCAACCTATCTCAAAAGCTGTAGTACTCCAATCAAAAAGTAACTGAGACTTCAAAATGAAGCTACCAAACTGGAATTGTCACTACAAAACCTGGTTTCAACAAATCCTGAGAATGGCTGTAAGAAACTGTCTCTCTTTCAGTTGTTTATTTATATTCTCAATCTTGCAAGCTCTATTCTTCACCAGTGTGAATCTGACACACCCATAATTATTGGATCCCATGTTCACTGGATTAGATTCTATATTTGTTGGTACTCTGCATAGGAATGTGACACACCTACCACTATCTCAAGCAATGCTTGATCATTTGACTTCACTTAAAAAAAGAGAAAAGCTTCTCTTCTGCTTTGGATAGAAGCACACCACTTCATGGATTTAATGAAGTGGGTTCTGGTTCCCAAAGATGTGTGCCACAGTCAATGTGTTAGTGCTTAATATACACAGCTCCTTTTTGTTTTTGCTGTAATAGATTATCCCCTCTGGGATACTGCTGTATGTGTAGATAGAGCCTAATAAATTAATCCAAGTGTTTCTCAACAGAAGTGTTTCCTACCTGACACTATAAATGTAGAGGAACATGGGTAATTGCATTTGTTATAAGCAAACACCTGGATTACAAGCAGAAGAAATCACGAATACATATACAGCTGCAATATATAAATATCAAAAGATGCAGGATATTCAATAAAAATCCTAGGCTTGGGTCTTTTGGCATCGTTTTCCTTGTGCATCTCTCAGGCCACTGCCAAGGTTTTTCTCCACTGTGGCATTCACATTCTCTGCCAGCAGCACTTCTGGATGCCCACAATCAATGCTTTTCAGAGTGCCCTTACACATGCAGAAGTGCCAGTGGCAGAGGAAGCAAGCACTGCAAGGAAGAAAACTCTCCCCAGTGCCCAGGGGGATGCATGATGGGGAACAGGATACAAAGACAAACTTTAGGCTTCTAGTTCTCATTGCTAAGGATAAAATACATAAAACAATGCTGCTCTTGTAGAACACTTAGAAAATAGTTCTAGTACCTTCCTGGGTTTTAAAAATTTAATGTTTTTTAAGAAGTGAGTATTAGAAGATCTGAAATGTGATAATAATTTTTCGTATTTCCTCTGGCAATATTCCACCCAGTGTGGAAGAGCCATATGCTCCGTAAACACATGCTACCAAAGTACGTTTTCTGATTTGGGAAGCATTTTAACTCTAATATGCTTCAAGAAGAAGAAAAAATAGGTTGTAACTCAACTGATGAAGAGGAATGATGAAAAACTATAATTGCAGTACTATCGGTACTGGTCCCACTTTGGCAACTTAAGCAACTTCAACCAATGGTGTGTTGTAGGCTGTGACTATCACATAAGAATTGGGAATGTACACAGTAGCCAGATTTGTTGCGTATTTTCATACATTCATATTAAAATTCATATAATGCCTAGCAGGAGAAAATGGGAAGAGCAGGAAGAAACACTCCTGAATATCAGGACCTGATTTGGCCATAAGACAATTATTTTCAGTGGGTTCCCTTTTTGACAAATGATTTGACACAACAATTTGTGAGTTGAGAGAGGTGTTGCAATACCTTACTTGTGCTGAAAATAACTCCAATGATTCCAAAACAAAATTCATTTTGTTTTACTTCCTCCCAAAAAGTTGAAGTCAGGTATATGGTATGATATATGGGGAAGATGTCCTTAAGTGTGGAGCACTGATTCTATATTTGTATGAATAACTGTGGAAACAGAACCACTAGCTCATTTTAAAAATTAATTAATTCAGTCTTTTTTTTAAAAAAAATGTACTAATAGCTAATTCATGAATTGTACAATCAGTTTGTGCCTTGAAATTACATCTGAATGTGAGGGGAAATGAGGAATATATGAAAAGTGATACTTACTAGCAAAGAACACATTGACTGTTTTTGACTGTTTTCAACACTTAAGTCAACATTAAACATTTGCCTTCCAACTGGAATAAGAAAACACTGCACTGAATAGAGCCAAAGTCAGTATGGAAATCTATAGCAAAGCACTTTGGTTAGAACCCATAGCCAGGAACACACATATATACATATTTTACAAGTTCAGTTTTCTCACAACTGGATTGGTTTGCATCAGAAATGTTCAAGTCAAAAGTTTTTCTCACTTTTGCTTTGGGTGGGAAAGAAACACTCATCTTATTTACATATATTTTGTATTGCTTTGTTTCTCAGTAAGTTAAACACTTAAAATATTATTTGTAATCCAATATCAAAATACTGACAGTCATAACAAACCATATATACAGTTGACATCTTCCAAAACTGCTTACATCTAAACTTTGAAAAGATAGTCTATTAAAGACTTTACTGGAAAGTGCTATAACTTGTTTAAAAGTTGACTGAT
The DNA here is from genome assembly GCF_001447785.1 of Gekko japonicus. NCBI lineage: Eukaryota > Metazoa > Chordata > Lepidosauria > Squamata > Gekkonidae > Gekko > Gekko japonicus. The sequence continues at coordinate 438,699 of NW_015177019.1, read as the reverse complement.
ATTATAGAGCATACTATGAAAATGTTATGTATGTGTGTGTATTAAAAAGTCTCTGAACAGTCAAGCATACACTAATGTAATACACAAGTATCAGAAACAACAAAAATAATTTTCTGCGGCACATTTTATAGTTGGTCATTGCTTGACTGAAAATATATGAACTCTAACAGGTTACAGCCCACAGTCTATTCAATTTCAAGTACAACATGTTTTAAATCCTGTAGTAAAATTTAATATACAAGAAGTGTTTTGACTGTGTAACTTCTTAACCATAATGGTTTTACCTTCCGGTTTTACATGTTTATGTGTGGCCATTTTGAAAACACTAGAACGGAAGAAGCAGGGAATAATGATTGCTTTCAAGAAATCCCACTTCAACTTATGTGTAGAAGCATCTAAATGAGTTAGGTAGGACAGAGGATGATCAACATTGTAAAGTACTGGGTTCGCACATGGAGACTTGGACTACGACATGCTAACTAGACACATTTATTGTACTTCACAACAAGACAGAGAAAAAGGGCCGGCAAGGGCCAACTATATACATTCCACCCGGGCACACCCGCAGTTCCATTGGGGGGATTGAATTTCCCTCCAAAGTCCTATTGGAGGATTCAGGGTGGTCTAGGATCCTAGGTCCCTATTGTGTTTGGACCCAAGCTAAGGACTGAGGCCGCTGACCCCTAGTGGCGGTCCATGGACATAACACCCCTCCCCCCATAGTTCCAAGCCAACCTATGTCACATAGTCCTGTAGGTAGGCTGGCAGCTGGCACTCTCACAGGGAATGCCGGGGTGCTGGGACGGAGTTGCTCGCGACAGGCTCCAGATGGTCAGCCAGGACACTTTGCTGCTGCGGTGGCGGCTCTTCTGGCCCTGGTGTTGTGGGTGGCACCATGGCCGTTGGTGCCTCGAGCGTAGCCGGTGGACTCGCACTGATGCTTGCTTCTGGTGTGTAGCTCTCAGGGCTGACAGGCCTTGGGGGGGCTCCTCCTCTGCTGGGAGCTGTCGCCACCGTAGCTGGTCCACATGTTTCTCGAGGAGCTGGCCATCCTCCGTAGATACTTCATAAGTGACCAGACCTGTGGCCTTGACTACCCAGCCCGCCAGCCACGGGGGTCCTTTCTCAAAGTTCTTAATATAGACAGGGTCTTCCAGGAAGAACCCCCGGGGAGCGTCTCTTTGCTCTGTTAGCCTCCTCGACTCCGGCGCCTGGTCCAGATGCAGCTGGTCCAGCAGAATGGTGGGATGGCAGCCCATCAGGAGTTCAGCGGGGCAACAGCCGCTGACAAGGTTTGGAGTAGTCTGCTGGGTTAGGAAAAAATGGGCTAGTCAGAACTCCCAGTCTCCGTCTGCTGAGGGCTTCCTTCACAGTACGCATCATCCGCTCCGCTTGTCCATTGGTCGCAGGGTGGAAGGATGCAGACCTCATGTGCTGGATGAGGTTCCACCGGAGGAAGTCTTGGAACTCCTCCGAAGTGAATGCTGCCCTGTTGTTGGAGACTATCATGTCTGGCAGCCCATGGGCTGCAAAGATCCGACGCAGCGTGCGGATTACTGCCTTTGCGGACGTGGTGGTGACAGGGCTAATTTCCAACCATTTGGATTATGAGTCTACTGTGACTAGGAAGATCCAGCCTTGAAAGGGGCCAGCGAAGTCAATGTGTAACCGGGACTCCCAGGACCAAGTGGGTGCGCTCGGCGGGTTTGAATGGACCACCTGGCAAGTCTGGCACCTCCGCACCCAGGACTTGATCTCCACATCAATCCCTGGCCACCAGATGTAGCTCCGGGCCAGGGCCTTCATCCGGACTATTCCCGGGTGGGCGGTGAGGACGCGTTGTCTCAGGGCGTTGGGGATGACCACCCTATCCCCCAACAGGAGGCACCCCTTGTAGGCAGACAGTTCATCCCTGCAGGTGGTGAATGCTGTAAACTCCGGACCCGTGGAGGTTGCGGGCCACCCCCTCACCACCCAGCCCAAAACACAGGAGATGACAGGGTCACGGGCCGAGCGGCTGGCTACATCAGCGGCCTGCAGGGGTGGTTCAGGGAGGGCCTCTAGCAGGAGTATACCATGAGTATACCGAGTCAGCATCCACGGATGGGAGCAGCAGCCGGCTGAGGGCGTCGGTGTGCCCCATCACTTTCCCCGGGTGATGTTCCAGGTGGTAGGGACCAGCGGAGGACCAGCAAATAGTGCAAGAAGCAGCCTGTGGTCCGTCACAATAGTGAAGGGCCGCCCGTACAAAAAGTCGTGAAACTTTTTGACCCCTGATACGATCATTAGGCCCTCCCGGTCGATCTGTGCATAATTCTGCTTAGTGGTCGACAAGGTCTGGGAGTAGTAGGCCACCAGGATGTCGTGGCCATCAGGGAGTAGGTGGCCCAAGACTGCACCCACGTCGTAAACGGAGGCATCGCAAGCAAGAATCACTGGCAGGGACTCGTCAAAATGTGCCCGTACCTCATTTGAAATCAGGAGCGCCTTGACCCTTTGGAACGCCACGGACTCTCGGGGGGGCAGAACCACAGCGGCTCCACCACCACCGCTTTGTGGGAGAGGAAGGAGTGATAAAAATTCAGGAGCCCTAAGAACGCCTGAAGTTCAGCCTTGGACTTGGGCAGAGGGGCCTCCACGATGGCCTTGACTTTGTCCCTCGCCAGATGGAGGCCTGATGCGTCCACCCGGAACCCTAAGAAATCCCTTCAGGGACCCCAAGTAGGCATTTCTCCTCCTTCACCTTCAGGCCAGCCTCGTCGAAATGGCGGAGGACTGCACGGAAACGGGAGGTGAAGTCTGGGGTGGCCATGAGTTAAGAACATCATCAAAAAACGGCATCACTCCAGGGATCCCTTTTAAAAGAGAGTCCATGAGATGCTGAAAGAGCCCTGTAGCCACACTCACCCCGAACTGTAAGCACCACCTTGAACGCCCCCCTATGAGTGACACAGTCTGGGCTGTGGCCGTGGTATCGTCCACTGGCAATTGTTGGTACACTTGTGCGAGGTTTAACTTGCCGAAGATTTTGGCCCCTGCTAAAGTGGCCAACACGTGACTCACGACCGGGACCGGGTAAGAATGGTCCTGTAGAGCCCTGTTCAAGGTGCATTTATAGTCCGTGCAGATGCGGACGTCTCCGTTGGGCTTCACAGGGGTGACAATGGGGGTCTCCCATGCCGCATGTGAGACAGGGTCCAGGACCCCTTGCGCCACCAAGCGGTCCACTTCCACGTCAATTTTAGGCTGCAGGGCAAACAGGGCACGTCGGAACCGCATGTGGATGGGGGCCACCTTGGGGTCAAGTTGCAGGGAAACCAGGGACCCCTTCACCTTGAATGCCCCCCTATGAGTGACACAGTCTGGGCTGTGGCTGTGATATCGTCCACTGGCAGTTGTTGGTACACTTGTGCGAGGTCCAACTTGCCGAAGATTTTGGCCCCTGCTAAAGTGGCCAACACGTGACTCACGACCGGGTAGGAATGGTCCTGTAGAGCCCTGTTCAAGGTGCATTTATAGTCCGTGCAGATGCGGACGTCTCCGTTGGGCTTCACGGGGGTGACAATGGGGGTCTCCCATGCCGCATGTGAGCCAGGAGGCTTTTTGCTAGCCAAATAGTGGCCACCCCACAGGAGCTTAGGAGGAGAGCCCTTTTCTTGCTGGCGTCTGCGACCTCACGGTAGGCGAGATAGCATGTTAACTGGTATACCCACGAGTTCCAGAACTCAGGGAGTTTGGGGTCGAAGACCCCAAGATGTCCCGGAGAACTCAGACCCTAAAATCTAGGTTCAGGTTCGGATAGAGGGGTCCCCCTGCTCCATGGAGTTAGACTCTGGGTCCATGGTGTCTATCATCTCGGTGGAAACGCTGCACAGACTTTGTCCGAAAGGGGGGCCCCGCCTGCATCCCTCACCCTTGAACCTGGTGGACTTTCAAAGGAACCCAGTCCCTATACGGGGCATGGGCGCCTTCCGGGGGTTCGACGGCTACCTGGACTTAATAGTAGTTGAAGGGAACCTGGTCAGTCTCCTGGGTCGGGCTTGGTTTGCTCCACTGAGAATCACCATAGGAGGGGTCAATCAATGTGCCCCTAGAGACTTTAGTGAGGTAAGCTTGACGTGGTCAAAAATGAGATGGCAAGACTGAACATCGATATCTTAGGAATCAGTGAACTAAAGTGGACAGGAATGGGCGAATTTAACTCAGAAGACCATTATATCTACTACTGTGGCCAGGAATCTCGTAGAAAAAATGGTGTAGCTTTTATAGTCAACAAGAGAGTGCAAAAGTCAGTACTGGGATACAATCTCAAAAATGACAGAATGATTTCGGTCCGATTCCAAGGCAAACCATTCAACATCACAGTAATCCAAGTCTATGCCCTAACCACTGATGCAGAAGAGGCTGAAGTGGACTGGTTCTATGAAGACCTACAACACCTCCTAGAACTAACACCAAAAAATGATGTCCTCATCATCATAGGGGACTGGAATGCTAAAGTAGGAAGTCAAAAGGTAACCGGAATAACAGACAAGTTTGGCCTTGGAAAGCAAAATGAAGCAGGGCAAAGGTTAACAGAGCTTTGTCAAGAGAACACACTGGTCATAGCGAACACCCTTTTCCAACAACCTAAGAGGCGACTCTACACATGGACATCACCAGATGGGGAACACCGAAATTCATAGATCTTCCTATGCAGTATTGTTCTTAGCAGCATCAGACTTTCCTTTCACCATCAGACACATCCACAACTGAGCTTCCTTTCGGCTTTGGCCCAGCCGCTTCACTCTTTCTGGGGTTACTTGTACTTGCCCTCTGCTCTTCCCCAGTAGCATATTGGACACCTTCCGACCTGAGAAGCTCATCATCATATATTTTAGCCTTTTGGCGTCATATATTTTAGCCTTTTGATACTGTCCATGGGGTTTTCTTAGCAAAAATACTGGAGTGGGTTGCCATTTCCTTCTCCAGGAGATCACGCTTGGTCTGAGTTCTCTGCTGTGGCCTGTCTGTCTTGGGTGGCCCTCCACGGCATAGCCCACAGCTTCATCGAACCACGCAAGCCCCCTCGCCACAACAAGGCAGTGATCCATGAGGGAGCATTCAATTATAGATTGTGGCAAAAATATTCCCTTGCATTGACTTATGAAAATTAGATATAGAGCAAAGAAAAGTAGCAACATTTTAAAAAACCCTTTCCTGATCGTCTTTGGTTCTTCTGATTGTATCGTACCTTGGCACACTGCCACAGACAATGACTTCAAATGCACATTTGTGCTGTGTAGGAGTGATGACTGAGTGCCCTTGAGGCACCTCAAACAATGTGCTGTCACTTCTAGTCACTTCTCAGTAGAGCTAATGCCATACCTGTTATGACAAGAATCAGCCACTTTCAGGCACCACACCTCTGCCCCTAAACACATATTTTGTAAGTGGGGTGAGCCTGGCAATAAAGACTTCTGGTGTTGCCAGGTAGAAACAATATTTTCTATAAACACCAAAGAGGCAGGCTAAAATTCATATCAAGGCCTCTATTTTGCTGCTACTTTTGAGAACAAGAATATTCTTCAGATTTTTCTGCAACAGTTTAGTTCATTTGTGGAAAACAAATACCCCCCAATAATTGATTGGTCATTTTGCCAGCCAAAACCTGCCATCTGCTGTTAAGATATAGCAGATCCCATACTCCTGATGTGCTGTGTTCTTTCAAACGAATCAAGCATTTTTCTTCTCTCTGAAAACTTCTTATTTTGTGTGGGAGGGAGAGAAGAAGCCCGTCCAAAGTGGCAAACAAGCTGGTGTTCCAGCCTTTTATCAGAAGAGCATACATACAGAAATAATTAAGCATACATACATACATCCCCTTCCCTTTCTCTTACACCACATAGTGCAAACTGGTCGACCTCAGCAATTTGACAGTGATCCAAAAGGACAAAAATCTTGACTTGCTATTTTACAGTATCAAAACCCATGTCTCAGTTCTGTATTTGAGCTGCAATATCTCATTCCACGGTTGGGGTGGAGAAGGGTTATGCAGTGCTATCATTTGCACCTCATTAGTCTTCGGCTGGAGCTTTGAGAAAGCTGATATTCCCTCTAAATTTTTACAGATGCTTCTAGTTTAGTAGTTCATGACTGCACTACTTGGAAAGCCTTCCTGTCACTAAACTGGTTGCTGGCATGCAAGCCAAAGTCAAAATCCCAGTAAAAAGCAAACCTTTGTGGTGCTGACATACGTGAACCTAATATACTTGACTCATGTGCATTAATACTTTTAATAACAACAATAATAATGCTTGATATTTTATATAGCACTTTAGCGTTCAAAGCAATTCACAAACTTCATCTCGACCTGCACAACAGCCCTGTATGATGGTATTACCCCCATGTTGCAGACTCGAGGGGGGGCAATAAAAAGATGCCTGAATTAAAGGCAGAGGTATGATTGGAAATTAGGAACGTCAGAGTTCTCTTTTCCCCCCAACACTTGCTCCCTTATTTTCTTTTTAATGGGAGATATAAAGAATTAAACTTGGGCCCTTCTGCCTACAAAGTATGGTCTCTGCCACTGAGCAATGCATACTCTGAAATAACTAAAATAATAGGTGATGGGGCTTCTGCCTGCCTAAACTTGTGTTCATCTTAATTTGTGGGTGTGGACAGTGACTATTTACCTGGTGAAAGAAACGTAACCTGCAGCGTTCATTATTTCATTCGTGTTCCATGCACACTGGATCAATATTAGTTTGGTACTTGGACTCTGAGGGTTCCACACAGTGTACATGTGTGCACACACTGAATATTTGTTCTACATTATAGCGAATCTCACTTCTAAAACTTTCCACAAAAATAGTTGTGAAGGGAAAGGGGTAATTCTGGGGAGCTGTCTCTGATATCAATTACTATCCCACAAACATATTCAGTCAGCACGGGGAATTATTTGCCCACAGTCACTTTTTTCAAACCAATATCTTAAATTTATTTATTTATTTATTAAATTTATATCCCGCCCTCCCCAAATGGGCTCAGGGCGGCTAACAAAAGAGGCACATGCCATAATTGAACAGCTAAAAACATAATAAAATAATCCATTACAACAAAGTGCCGGTGCTCTTGATATTAGTTCTTATCGGTCCAAGATGGGGTTCCGTTGACCAGCCTAACCCATCAGCATAAGTTCCGGATAATACTACTGTCGTCCCTCCATGACCAGTTCTTCAGGTCATCTGGTCGTCTTCCCAGGGCCAGCTCACATCCAGATCGACTCCACCATCAGAGATGGCAGCTCGGTGGTGGAACAGTGGCGGTGGCAGCTCCTATGCAAAAGCCTAGCGGAAGAGCTCCGTCTTGCAAGCCCTGAGGAACTGCGCAAGGTCCCACAGGGCCCAGATCTCCCCTGGGAGCTCGTTCCACCAGACAGGAGCCGCCACCGAAAAAGCCCTGGCCCTGGTTGCAGCCAACTTGATGTCCTTGGGGCCTGGAACAACCAATAGGTGTTGCGCCCCTGACCGTAGTGCTCTTAGGGGAACATATGGGGAAAGGCGGTCCCTTAGGTATGCTAGACCCTGGCCATCAAGGGCTTTATAGGTAAGAACCAGCACTTTGAAGCGAATCCGGTATGCTATAGGCAGCCAGTGCACTGCCTTCAGCACCGGCTGGATGTGGTCCCACCTAGTGAGACCCATCAACAGCCTGGCTGCCGCATTCTGCACTAGCTGCAGCTTCCGGATTTGTGAGAGAGGCAGCCCCATGTAGAGAGTGTTACAGTAGTCCAGCCTCGAGGTGACCATCACATGGATCACTGTGGCCAAGTCCTCACGGTCAAGGAAAGGAACCAACTGCCGCACCAGCCGAAGATGGTAAAAGGCTGATTTGGCAGTGGCTGCCACCTGGGCCTCCATCGATAAAGAGGAGTCCAGAAACACTCCCAAACTCCTAGCCCTCGACACCGGCACCAAAGGCGCCCCATCGAAGGCCGGGAGAGGGAGCCCCAACCCCAAGCCGACCCGAACTAGGCCCAGGACCTCCGTCTTTGCTGGGTTTAGTCCGACTCAGTCTGAGCCAACCAGTCACAGCTTGCAATGCCTGATGAAGGTCATCTGGGCCAGAGTTCGACCGACCACCCAGCATCAGATAGAGCTGGGTGTCATCTGCATATTGATGACACCCAAGCCCAAAACACTGGGCAATCTGGGCAAGGGGGCGCATATAGATGTTAAATAACACTGGGGACAGCACCACCCCCTGAGGCACCCCGCACTCAAGAGGATGCCTCTGGGACTGCTGATCCCCTATCATCACCCTTTGTCCCCGACCTTGCAGGAACGAGGCAAACCATTGAAGGGCAAGTCCCTGAATCCCCACGTCAGCAAGGCGGTGGGCCAGCAGCTGATGGTCGAGGTGGAGTACTCCACTTTAGATTGGCTTGATCCCACTGAACATAATCTGGCTTAAATTACTTTAAGCAAAATTGCTATTGCTTAACTGGTTTGCGGATGACTCAGAATTTCAATATTGCCTCCATCATATACTGCTAGAGCCAGATGAGAAATCCTTCTCTTCTCAGAACCCACCACTTTCTTTGTAGCTCTGTCCAACAGAGTTTTCTCGTATATTGTTTTTATTTTAATTTCTTTGGAGTGTTTTCTAAAGTTCAGAGCAGGTGACATTGGTCTGTTGTTAATCTTCAGCGCTTTAGTCATGTTAAGGCTAATGGCGGGGAATACAAATCCCCAGATGGAACTGAATACATTCCAACCTTTTTGGACCCACTCAAAACAGTAATCCCCTGCAGCTGGAACTTTCTTACCGACATACACCGCTAATACATTTTTTAAAAGCTAGTCACTAGTGACAAATGTAAACTGGACTGAGCAGCTCTCTTCTTCAGCACCCAACTTTTATTTCACAATGCCAAGACTTGCCATTTCAGTGATGGATATGATCTGCCAGAAATACCAAACTTAGCATTGTATAGCTCCACTCTAAGTGACTAGAAGGTTTTAAAAGCTTCCTCTACTGTCAAGACTGTAACAAAAAAGGTCATCCTTTACACTAAATGTTTCACAACCAAGAAACCGATATTTCACCAGTTTTATCATTACTTATCCAAGAACCAGTTTATTTAGATATAATGTACAAGCTACCAGTAGAACAGAATTACAATACATAGTCAAGCATTACCCTTTCCCTCAGAAAAAATTGCTGCTCTGCATCCCAGCAAATTTTTTTTGCCCCCCAAAGGGGGGATTTTTATTGCATTTTTATTAAGACTACTAACTATAACAGAAATAAGGGAGGGGACTACATTTAGGGATAAAGAAAAGATACCCACTACTGACTAAAAAGCCAAGAGAGGAGATAATCAAATTAGCTTAAATATACATTATCTCTTAATCACGCTAGTCCCATTATGAATTGAGTTACATATAATATTATCTCTTTCAAATCTTAAAATTAACTGTTAACAAGTAAGACCCCTCAGCATCTAGTTTCAATATTTTCAAAGGCACAATTCAGAGTCCTTCAGCCTTCATTTTCCCTTTCCCAGTCTCTTCCGCAATTTATAAGGACTTTTAGGGGCTGCTGCCCCTTTCTCTGATAGAGAGTCCTCTCTGGAAAATCCCAAGTCCAGCTCACCACTGGACTTACTGTCCATCCCTTCTTTTTCTTCCTAGCAGTCCAATGTTAAACAACATTGCTCCAAACTATTTGCCTGAATTTATGGGGACATGCTTTCTGAACATACACCTTTGTATCCTAACAGTCATGGACACAACTTTTATGAAATATTCTCAGGTAGTAAATATTGTGACATACCCCAAATCCATGAGATAATATGGGGTAGAATATACATGACCATAAAATACCATCTGTATCTGAAGAAGTGTTGTGTGCACACAAAAGCTTATACCCAGAATAAAAGTTTGTTGGTCTTAAAGGTGCCACTGGACTCAAACTGTGTTCTGTTGCTTCAGACTAATAAGGCTGCCCACCTGAATCCATCTGTAATGTATGATTGGGCCAATTTCATCCTATATATAAAATGGCTAAACAACAGAGAATATGCCAAAAATATTTGCACAGTATTCTGAGTTACAACAACACAGCCAGCATGGGAGACCTAGGTGTGAATCCCCACCCCAGCCATGAAGTTTGCTGAGCAACCTTCTGGCAGCCACCATCTCTCATCCTACCCTACCTCACAAGGCTTGTTACTGTAAGGATAAAATGGCAGAAAAAGAAGGGTGCTGGGAGCCACTTTGGATCTTCATTGTGGAGAAATATAAATAAATATATCTAAACAAATAAATGTAAATAACATTAATTCAAATGATATGACCAAGTAGGTGCAGACATTTTTTTAGATTCAGTTGTGGCAAAGTTACATCTGATGAAGGGAACATGATTCTATTGCATCCTTTGCTTGAATTTTGTTACTGTACAACTCAATTAAGCATCTCACTAAGGCCTTGAAATTCACTTCAGTTAATAATGTGCAACTAGCAAAGATATACAGAGATAGTGACAAGCAGGCCTCTGTGAATTAAAATCATGTCTAATTATGTAACCTTTTGGTGTCCCTCAAAGCCTCATGATGGTAAGGTATTTCAGATGGCCTTGGTGACCAGTCTCTCAAGTATCCATGCAAATGGAACGCATATGAAAGGGGGGGGGATATCAAGGAAGAACTGAGATGGTGAAGGCAAAAAATTGCTCTGTAAAAAAGGATCTGGTTGGACTGCACTTTTTATGTCAATAATCCTTGCTCTATCAATAATCAGCATCTGAATGCTTAAATAAATCCTACTTTATACACTGCAGGTTTTATATTGGGCAACATAGAATGTTTGTGAACAAAGCACACATGCATGTTAATGATTAGCGTATACAGTTATAGTGATAGTAAAAAAATACAGTACAATCCTGTGATTAGTTTAGACCTGCTGAAGAGTAATAGTGTATCAATCAAGTTACGTTTAACATTATGCTGACTTTAGCAGACTGCTGGCATAGCTGGATCATAGAATGGCTCTGTCCCTCGAAATAATACCGCAAATTTCTCAGAGTCCGAAGAGTTCAGGTTTTGTTGTAGAACAAACCATCCTCCATATACTTTATGAAATAATACAGATCAAATAAAATGTATTTAATGTATTTAAATAATTTATAGGCTTCTTACAATGGATATACAATTTCAAACTAGGCATGCTTAAGCAATTCCCAGTTTGGTGCACATCATGATCACTCAATGGGCAACCAGGGCGCCTTGAAAAATCTCAAGCCAGTTTTCCTTTGAATTGATTAGCTCTTATCTAACCTCCTACAAACGCTTGTCGCCCAAGACCTGTTCACAAGTTATAGTGACCACATGTACAATCTGTAGGGCTGCCAAGTCCCCCCGCTTTGGAGGCCCGATTTCCGCCGCCGCGGAATCGGGCCCCGGGGGAAACCCCACCCTGGCGTGCACGTCAGCCGGATGAGACGTGATGACGCAGGACCCGCTGGGGGCGGGGCCACAGCCATTTGAGGGGAAAACTCTATGCGCTGAAGACGCCGTCCGGGAGCCCCCCGCCCCAGAAGAAAATCAACTTGGCAACCCTAACAATCTGTGTACAGTGTACACTTGATTTTTCTTCATACATGTGTTGAGAAATTCTTACGTTACATTCAATATGCATACAGCTGAACATGTGACCATTTATCCAGAGACTGGTCCTCAGTTTCATTTGTAAAGTGAACATGTGTGGGCTCGCTCTTACTAACAGATGTATGCACATAAAGGAAGGACATACCTGTGTTCATTGCAATGTGTAAACACTGCCTCAGTCACTGTCCTAGATGACGAATCAGGTAATGTATTTATTTACTAAAGTTATGAATCGCCCCAACCCTGTTATCGCAGGGCTCTAGACAATGTACAATAACATTAAAAACATTGACCAGATAAAAACAATACATCATATTAGAATGCATTTTAAAAGACAGATAGCAAATACTCGCACTTATTAATTGTTTCCATATTACAGACTGCTGGCTGCTTCGCAGGCGGGAGAGAAGAGGTTGAGACGAGCATGGGAAACAGAGGAGGGTGCCAGCCGAGGTGAGAGGCATCACTCCCCTCAACCAAAGGCCTGGCGAAATATCTCTGCTTTGCAGGCCCTGCGGAACTGCATAAGGCCCTGCAGGGCCCCTGATGGTATTTGGCAGAGAGTTCCACCAGGTTGGGGCCAACCTCAGTAACTGTGCAACTGCCAGTAGCAGGCAGTAAGCACATGATTAAATTATATTTCCAACTGCACAGGTGCAAAGATGGAGCTGAGCGATCTCTGCAGTTTAATGATCTGACTCAACCACGACACTGGGGGGGAAACTGACTTCTATCCCTTTACTGACTGAGCCACCCTAGTAATGTGTTCTCTTCTTTGCTGAAGAACTCTGGCTGTCCCACCCTGTCACAGAATGATATTTTGGCTGTTGGCTCAGCCCAGGAACCTGAGTGAAGGCTCTGGAGCCCGCTTTAAACTACATAACTTAAATGGCACTCAGGGTGTATTCAAAAATAATAAAATACTTTATTTAACATAGAGGGGAAAGGTCAGGTGAAATCAGGGGTTGAAATTTGTTTAGTAACCCAGTATAGATAACTCTGAGGTAACCAGTACATTTATTTATTTAGACTCGTATTCTGCCCTCCCCACAAGTGGGCTCGGGGTAGATCACAGAACAGGTTCTCGAGCCTTCGGCTCGTTATAATGGTTCAATAAGGCATAGAAATATTTGGCTATGCTTGTTAGTGAAGAGCCATACTCTGGGACAGCCCATTCCCACCCTCAAAACTTCATTTTAAAACCCTGGGAATGGGCAGATGGTCTCTTAAACCCCCTCCCATCAAGTTTGGCCAGTGCGGATAATCTGGGTTTTTCTGGGCTATCCATCTGGTGATTCAGAGTGGAAATAACTTTCTTTAGCAGCCTCTGAAAGTGCTTGGCTTGAAACAGTCTCGATGAACTGTCCTGAGTATTGGACTCCTCTCCTGACCAATCTCCTTCTTCCCTCTCTGAGCTGGGTGCTATAGAAATCTTTGCTGAGTGGCACTCCTTGACCTCAGATTCAGAGCATGAGTCCCCTATGCTTCGGGTTTGGTGCCTTCATTTGCAAAACGCACAGATTTACTGCCCCACTGCTCCCACTAAGGATCTATCCTCTTCATCAGCCGCCCCTACTGCTTGGCTGTTGTGCCTGTTTTTCCTAGGGTGCTTTCGCTTATGGAAGGGAGGCTTGCCCTCTGACAAGAAAAATCTGGGGGAGGGGGGACTCCTTCTGTGCTCCCACTGTCTCCAGAAGCATTCCTCAGCTGCCTGCTCCTGCCCCTTCCCTGGCCCTGTGCTGGCCCCAGCCCTGAGTGGCTGGACCCTGGGGAGCCCCGATGGTGGGAGTGTGGGCTGAAAGGGAGGCATCTAGGCCGATCTCCAAGCCTGTAAATACCATTCCACTGAGGCCAGGTTAAAAAAGCAGGGGGAAATGGTGCTGCCACCATATTAGCGCTTCCCGTGCTTGCTGGTGGACCCAGGAAGGCCTGTGCGGCCTGGGGAAAGGGATGCTGTGCTTCACCACCCCCAGCCCCCACCATCACCCCACTCATATCTGGGTTGTGATGCTCTCTGGAGGGCTGCTCATCTCCTTCCCCAACGCATACAGCGCTTCCCAGCTCCACAGCTTCTGGGTCCCATTAGGCAATTCCTGTCAGTGCCTGCTCCATATGGGTTGCTGTGATCAGCCTTCATGTGGCGTCTGGAAGTGGTGAGTTGGCAAGGGTGCAATCCCAAGCCTTGGATCATCCTGCCCTGTCCTTAGCAGCAGATGCCGATGCTGGGTCCCTCTCCAGCTCCTGACCCCAAAGCTACAGGCTGGAGGGCCTTTTCTTTTGTTGCTCCCTCCTTCCTCTTCTTAGGCCCACCCAGAGGCAGCCTTCTTGGACGTCTTTTCTTCTTCCATGCTTTGGATTCTTCTGAACTCCACTAATTTACTAAGGCCTTTCTTTCTTTCTTTCTTTCTTTCTTTCTTTCTTTCTTTCTTTCTTTCTTTCTTTCTTTCTTTCTTTCTTTCTGAACTTAGGCTGACACATCCTGCTTGGAGCTGCAGGGCTATCAAAAACTGGAGAAGGGGTCTCGCTCTGCACCAGGTCAGTCATATGAAGATTTGCATAGCCCTGACTGGAGCAAGAGGAGGCGTGACCTAACCAGCTTGGATGACTTCCCCCACTGAAGGAAAACTGTGACTTATCCAAGCCATCAGTAAGTCTAGGACTAACTCTACACTCAGCTCCCCCTATTTGGGAGGGGCCACAGCACAGTGGTAGAGCATATGCTTTGCATACAGAAGGTCCCAGGTTCAGACTCTGGCATCTTCACTAAAAGGTAACAGGTGATGTGAAAGACCTCTACCTGAGACTGTGAGAATTGCTGCCAGTCTGAGTAGGCAATACTGACCTTGAAGGACTCAGTATAAGCAGGGGTCATTTCCTGCAGGAGCACACAGGAGCAGAGCTCCGGCAGTAAAGAGCCCAGGGGGTGGGCACATGCAACAAGCCCCACCCCCTGCTCCCAGCAGCCCTCAGTCAGAGCAACAAGCAGCCAGGTAAGCTGCAGAGCCCCCCCCCCCGGCCCAAAACAGCTCAGTGGCATCTTTAAGACCAAGTTTTATTCAGGCACAAGCTCTCCCTCCTCTGCGAGGGCAGATCTGCATGTCCCCCACCCAATAGCTAGCAATCCAAAACAGTCCAGTGGAGCCTGAGCAATGGGTGTTGCCTTCTGACACACCTCCGGTGATGTCAGGGGGTGTGGCATATGCAAATGAGTTATGCTAATGAGTTATGCTAATGAGCTCCTGCACCTCTTTTTCTACGAAATGACCCCTGAGTATAAGGCACCTTCATATGTCCTATCTCTTATCCATCTAATTCCAGGAAGGAAGTGGAGGTACTCAGCCAGTGAAGAATGATGGTGAAGAAACTGAAACATCAGACAAAACAGAAGGGCTGTGGATTGGTAGAAATTACACAGGAATAGATTAAGAATGTGCTCTGGACAAGGATGCATTCCCTCTGAAAACACAGGCGTCCAGTTTGGGAGGGCTCCTACCAATGGTCCCTCTAAGCAGTGGAGTTTTGTGAGCAAAAATTCTATTTTGTGAGCTACTAGCATTAAAGTTGTGAGCGAGCCATTTGGCTACTGCATAAATTAGTTTGTTCTGGAGCCATCCTTTCTGAGCTAAGACAAAAATGTGTGAGCCAGAGGCTAAAAAACTGTGAGCTAGCTCACAATAACTCAGCTTAGAGGGAACACTGGCTCCTACACTCATTTCAGTTCCTTTATGGCAGCAGAGGTGGCTAGGTGTGTTTTTTTGTCAATTTAGGCTGATGACTAAGGTATAATCATTCCTGAAGAAAGCAGACCTGGGCACTGTCAACATGCCTTAATAAAGATCGTTATACTCTTGTACTCTTGTGATATGCTCTGCCTTTGAAGATTCCAGAAATTGTAGTTAGTTTAGAATTCAGAAGCCGGAATGCTAAATGGGATTTCACTATCATGAAACATGTAAAATAAATACTCTGTCAACTAAATCAGGTTCCTGTTTGCTTCTAGACTGAAGTCAAAGTATTGATTAAAAAGTTTAAAGCTCTTAAAAACTTAGATCCAAAGTGCTTAGCGGGCCACCCTCCACCCCTATGTTATACGGTCACACATTGCCCCAAGTATCTTTACTGGGTGTGTGGCCTTCTTGGCTGCTGCCCCCAAACAAGATATTGATTTGCCCACTTATTGCAGGCATTATTGTGTCTACTGATGTCAGGAATGCTCAAGCTTTCAATTTTCACTATTGATCTCCAGTGTTTCAGAATATAAATCCAGTTAGTGAATGCTATACTTCTACTCCTTTATCTTTACCACTAACCTATTTTTAGAAATTAGCTGAACAGAAGGAGAGACATTAAAGAATATAAATCCATTGGCCTTGTGGCGCAATGAGCCTGCTCCAGTCTGCAGGCCCTATTCCACCCTGCCCTCCAAGGTTCCCAACACCTGGAGAGGCCCTCCCTCTCTCTGGTAACCCACCACCACCACCACCACCTGACCTTTGTAGGAATTGCCTGCTGGGAGGGTCAGAACTCCCACCTTCCCTTCCAATGTCTGAGGCTTTGCCTCTGTGTCTCCCACTACCTAGCACCTGGTCACAACAAGGATAGTTTATTGCCTTTTGCACCCCTGGAGGAATAGCCACTTGCTAACTGTCTGCCTTCCCCCTGTGTTCCTTCTAAAATAGCATATTCAAGACAGTGGAGGTCTATGTGGTACAGAGAACTAGTATTTATTAAAATTTATTTTATTTTATTATTATATTTTATTCATTTATTTATAAATTTATTATTATAAAGTATTTATTAAAAAGAAAATGTTCACAAGCATACTTTTAGCACAGCACTAGATTGAGCAAGGGATTAAAAAGAAACGGGTAAAATTCAATTCCTCTGTCCCTCTCTTTATACATGCCCTATCAGATGTTAAAAATATAGGACAGGCGTCTTAGCTTTAGGAAGTTACAGAACTCTACAGGGTACCATTATCTTGAAGCTTCCTTCATTTTGACCAGACCACTGCAAGGTCAATGGCTGCCTCCTCCAGACCTCATTAAGAGTTTTGCCTGTTCTGATGGGCTCTGCAACAAAAAGAGCCTCCTCCTTGCTCCCCTGAGTTTCATCACCTCTCTTTTCCTCACCCACTAACCAGGTCAGGACAGGTTAGAGAAACTTTTCCTTAAGTCTCCAGGATTTTTCTTCCTGAAGCCTCTCTAGTGTTTAATTCCTCCAAATCTCTGTTCCGTGCTTTGGGGGGGGGGCTTGACCATCCCATTATCACTCCTGCTTAATCTATTAGCATTTGTATAAAGGTGGGCTGAGGTGAGAGCCTGGAAAGCCATTGACTGACTTCCTCCTCTTTTCCTGTTCTCTGCGGGGGGGGGGGGGGGCTCCTTTCAAACCTCCAAAGGAAAATGCATTACTTCACAGGCCTCAAGCCAGTTTTAATCACCTACAGCTGGTTGAAGCACATATACATCCTTCTTCACACCATACCATGCCCGTGTCATTATTAAGTATGCCCCTAGATCCAGAAGCATGCTGATTGTTCCTGTGCATGCTTATATACATGGTGGCAGCAGTATAGGGGACTGCTCCCACAAATATATTTGATGCAAGCTGTGGGGAGGAAATTGTTGTCAACAGCAGCCTCAGGCTTTCAGTAAGCTACACATATCTTACAGTAGCAGTTATCATGTTAAGGATTGAGATGTTAGAAATAAATGTGTTTTTTTCCATAGTTTGCAAGGCCTTCTGTTAAACTTACTTGCAGCGTAATAACTATCCATGTCAACAATATGGAATACAGGCTTCAAAATACCAAGTATAATACATACCTTTCAGATAATAAGGTTCACATCATAAATTCAGATTCTTCTCCATAAATGCTCCCTGTGATTTTCTATTTGCTAAATCAAGTACAAATGTTGGCACAAGCTTCGCCAATAAAAGAGAATTGATGCCCCCCCAAAATACTAATTCTTGAAATGCAGACTCTATTGCTGTGAAGTAAGCTGTGCCTCTGCATCATTTTAGCAAAACTAGATCAAAGAAAACTGGGATTCCTTTATTAATCAAGTATATTTTAAAACTAGCAGCCAGCACTCTCTCTTAATCCACAATAAAACAGCTCACGTAAACAAAATGAGTAACTCTAACAGGCATAAATCATGTATGATTCCATGACACTACAAATGCAAATATTTGTATAAATCCCTCATCACCCCCATGCAAAAGCATACAACAAATTTCTGTGTTTATGTATTCTGCAAACTAGATTCAATGGGGGGGGGGGACCAGGGGTGTAATCTACTTTTATGACAATTTTACATTTAGTTTTCTTTGTCCATCCTAACACCTTGTTGATGAATTTGAGAAAAAAAAAAGTTGGGTGCAAAATATCCATCAGATACTCTCTGACTTTTGAAAAAGGTTCAAGTTGCCAGTGAGAAGACTTGTGTGAAATGAGCGCTGTTTCTTTAAACTGGATGACCTGCTGCATTTAAGTAGTCTTTAGCCAAGGAAAAGTTCTGACGTGAAACTCTCAGGAGCAAATATTTTCTACATGTGAAGTAAACTCTGTTGAAAGACAGCAGACTAGGGTCCCACCAGTAAAAACAGGAAAGTTTTCAGCCACTGACAGCTCTCACTATAGGCAGACAGGGGGGGGGGGGGGAGAAATTTTTGTCATAGACTCACTTTATTAAACCATATGCTCATTGCCCTGTGAAGAAAGCAAGGTCACTAATTAGTTCATTCTGTGAAAGAAGCCCCTCCCGATCCCGTTGACTTTTGTCCCCCTGGTTAGCTCCAGCTATTTCTGTCATGCAACTTGAAAATCACTGGAGGGAAGATGATCGCCATAACAACCGCTGAAATGATCTTGTGGAATGTGTCTAGTGGCACTGGAATAACCTGAATATGTGCTCCAGATGTGTCGGCTGTCACGGAAAAAGTAAACACATCTGATGGACAACGTATGACTGGATGGCCTCACAGTTGACTCCAGAGAGTTGGGATTGAGGGAGGGAAAGGAAAAGGAGGCAGTGAAATGGAGTCAAGGGCCAGGCAAGAGTCACCCTGTGGACCTGTGCAGCCTGGCAGGCTGAGAGCAGAGAGGACTGGGCTTGATTGTTTCATGTCTGTCCCTCCTCTGAGAGGCCTCCATGGGACCGCTGCAGCCTCTGTGAATTTCCATCTGGCAAAGACTTGTGAGCTTTTGGGAGCAAACTGAAATATGAACTTCAGGGGAAGGGGAGGTGGGGGGGGGAAGAAAGGTTCACGATATTTGCTTCCTGGAGGCTTTTTTGGGTCAGTATGTTTCTAAAGCATTCTGCATCCACAAACCCAATCCCTACAGGCGCCTATGCATGCACACACACACTCTCTGAACAACTTTGCCTACCGTCTCTCTCTGTATGCTTGAAAGAAACATTATTTTATTTGGCAGGTTAGAGAGATGAAAAAAGTAATTTTAAAAGTTGTGCCAATTTAACATGTTAGAATCAGAGAGGGAAAAACATACATTCTTTGGGTGGCTGGCCCACTACTTTCAAATGCTGTTTTCTTAAATCTTTGTAAAAGTCACTCTTGTTCTTCTAACGTACTAAAGGGAAAAAAACACGAATCTTCCTTAAATGTAATTATATGACACCTGGGGGGGGGGGAATCTTCCAGAAATTTAAAATACTTGGGTGATGAAGGTCTAATGAAGCCTGAGCAAAGAATTTTACATATACCTGAATGTCACAGTGTGTGACACACTAAGCCAAATGCCACACACCATCCGTGCACTGTGGGCTGCCAGGTACATTATAACCTTCATCCCTGCAAACTGAAATAAATAAACAAACAGAAGCTTATTAAGCCTCTCATTGGCTGTGTTTCCCTTGGTGGGGGAGGTCACTAACTGGGCAATTCTGACAAATATGTGGTCCAGGGGAAAAAAGACATACTGAGTTTGAGCATAGCAGAATGCAATTTTCCAAAAACTGTTAGTTGAAAATACTTTGACACCGGGCGTGCTGTTATCATATTTGATGAATAAGAAGGTAAGGGAGGGAGAATCCTGTGCCACTTTTTCCCATGAGAGAGACTCCAAATCCAAAATAACCATAAGTTTTGTGTTTCCTTAAAGCGTAACTAATTTATTGTGCTTTTTTTGTGTGACTGAGAGCCTACTGCACACCACTATAAATATGCAATATAGTACCATCCTAAGCAGAATTACACCATTCTAAGCCCATTGACTTCAATGAGCTTACGTGTAAGTCTGCTTAGGATGGAACTGTTAAGTCTTTAAGGTGCCACAAGACTCTTATTTTTTTGGTTGCAGAAGATTAATATAAAAATCCCCCTGGAACTGAGACAGAGCTGGAACAGAAAGCATTTTTCATAGATCTTTGTGGAGTTTTCTTCTAAATGAATCATAACATATTTACTGAGAGCCACATGCATTCACCATTGTGGCACCTGCCCCATGTTTCTGGATAGTAGGCAAGGCCTCTGACAGGTGAGGTTCCCACCTTGAAACAGCTGACAGAGCAATGGGTAAGCTGAGAGCCACTCTGAGATGCAGGGCTTAGGACAAAAATGGAAGTATATGTGGCTGTTTGGGCTGAGAGTGATAATGAATGTGACTCTCTGTGAGCTGCAGAGTGGGTACCATTGTTCTAGATAGTAATAAGTACTGAGGTTAGCAAGAAAAGTTAACCGCCACCACTACATAAATGGTGGCTGGGAGGAAGCATGCACCACTGCACAGACATATTGTTGACATAGCACAGACTTGATTACTACCTTTGATGGAAGAGACACATATCCAGACACATTGGATATTTGTTACCAGAACAATTTGGAGAGCATGTGCAGTTACCATGAGAGATTATCCATGGCCTACTGTGCAATCTTTTAGCAATTGCACATCACATGAGAAAGCAACACCTGGCTCTAAAGAAAATCTTTTTTCATGTATTTATTCCGGATGCATGTTGTTTTACAATAGTAATATTGACCACTGAGGAAGGCCCTAAGAGCCGAAATGCGTATGGCCTACTGGTCATAAGATATAGCCACCAATTGTACGTGTAAAAAAGTTTCAAGAGTCTGATATTTGGATCATCTCTTTTAACTTATTTTAACTTTTACTAATGTGTTTAGTAATGTGTTTAATGTGTTAATTTATTTACTAATAAATATTTGTATTTTTATAACAACTTATTTTGTTAGCTTGACCCTCATATATCACAGCCATATCTTGGGTTGAGTCCCACCCCCCTTTTCTCAGTTTATAGCACAGTATGGTCCAGTGACACTCTAATCCCATATGTGCATGAGGTGCTGCTGGCCATTTACTGGCGAAATGCCTGTGGAGGGCTGTACAGGCTCCTCCATACTTGGCTGCATCCAACTGAAACCCGCAAGTAAGGTTCCACCTGTGCTCCATTTATGCTCCACAGTGGCAGCAACCATTTATTACTTCTTTCCAGACCTAACCAATTGCCACTGTGTTGGGCCAAAAATGATCTAACTGTGGAAAGAAAAATCATGGAGCAAAAGCAAATTTTAAGTTGCCTTGAATGGAAGTTAACATGAGGAGAGCTCCATTGTATTCATGGTTTTGTTTTTCTTTTTTTGATTGCCAAAAACCACAACTTCATCTGGTTCAACTTTATGTAACATCAACAGAATCTACAACCCACACTTACATTCCATAAGTAAATTACATATCAGCAAAGTGGCCAGTGATGAAGCAAACACACATTTAAATTAATCAGAGAAGAAGTGATGAAGCCCATGTCACATCAGCCCACGATTGTTGATTCTGTAATGAGGACAATAAGAATAATGGCTTTTTAAAGCATCGCATTCAACATACAGTCGTCTTTGCATTAAAGCATGAGATGTTGACACCTTAAACTCTTCAACCCAACAGCTAAGGGGGATCACCTCTTCTCTGAGCAGCAACACAGAACAAATAACAAGGATAATTAAATTAATTATTCTATACACACTTCTACTGTGGCACAAACTATATGTCAATTGTTTCAAAGACAACAAAATTATTTTATCAAATCATATTTATAAACAGCAATGGGTATTTCCCCCCCAGTAAACATAGGCCCCTGCTTACTATTTTACAGGGAACATTGACAATAATAGCTGCTAAAAACGTTGTGCAATTTTTGTTTTAGCTAGCTTTTAGTGGTTTGAGTTAAGCTAGAATTCAACTGGCAACTCCACATGTTACAACTGCTACAGAAACACCAGCAGAACAGCATACCACTGTTTTCCTACAGAACATACCTGAAATGTAGACCTCATACATACATCACACATCAGGAATTCCTATATGTATTGTTATATACAATTTCCACACTTCATATATTTATTGTGCGAAAATACTTGTGTTTCTTACAACAACTGCAAAATGCAAAGCTTCCTTTAGAATGTTTAACATTGTGATATGTTGGCCAGACATAGTCTTTAAGTGATTTAAAGGCGGGGTGTGTGTTGCAAATAAATAAATAAATAAATGTAACACCCTGACCTGGATAGCCCAGCCAAGCCTGATCTTGTCAGATCTCAAAAGCTAAGCAGGGTCGACTCTGGCAAGTACTTGGATGGGAAACCTTCTTGGAATACCAGGGACAGAAGGCAGGGGGCAGGCTTTATTCAGCCACCTCTCTGAATATCCTCCAGGCCCTGAGTAGGGGTCAGTCACCAGAGGTCAACATGACTTCCAGGTGCACATAAATACACACACACACACAAATACCCTAAATAAAGAAATAAATGTAACAAATGTCATTATTCACAACGTCCACTTCCAAGCTTTTGCAAAAGATTAACCTTGATCTTTTGGCTAATAATAATAAAAAACTTTGAACTTGTCTTTTCTTTAGAACCATCCAAATTACCCTGAGTTCTGCCCATAATCACTCAAGCATATTTTCCCTAAAATGATCTAGTGCTGAGATCTTTCAAGGCAAAGGCTAGAGTTTTTTTCTAAAATCTACCTGGTGGCAGTGATGGCAGTGAAAAAACAATATTTATCTGCCACCATTGCATCTGCACAGTGTAAACCAGCGGAAATCTTCCCAGTTCAGGGGCCTATTTGGTTCCAGCCTACTTCAAAAGGCAGACTGCTCTGCAGCCCAATGCAGTCCACACTTTGTGGATAAAATCTCTCGCACTCATTCCAACCTGGACTCTACATTAGCAGCAACAGAATTGAATGGTCCCAGGGTGCCTATTTGTCCAGTCCAGTTACCTTTATTGGCATGTAACCCTTGCAAAACCGATTTGTCCAGTTGTGCAGGCAGGCCCGTAGCTAATGTGGGGCCCATGGGGCCCGGCCCCCTCCGCGGGGGTTGTGGGCCCCCTCCCCCAATCCTCTGCTCCCCCCTCCCCCCCGGCCCGAAGATGAGAAGAGGCGAGCAGCCAGGCTGGGAAAAGGCTTCCTCTCCAGTAAGTAATGTCAGGCTGTGAGGCTGTAAAATTTCTACTTTGCGAGTTACTTGCCTTAAAGTTGTGAGCGAGCAGTTTGGCTTCTGCAGAAATCAGTGTGCTCTGGAGCACTTGGAGGATTTTTTTTGGGGGGGGGAGAAAGACGAGGGACCCTCTCCGAGTGTTAGCTTGGCTTGCTGAAGCTGTTTAGTGTACCAACAGCCAGTCTCCCCTCTCAGACACTAGAAATTTGTAAACTCCCCCCCCCTTGCCCGAAAGTAGCTTGCATTAGTTCAGTAAGGAAACATTTCTTACATCTGTGGGTGGAGAAAACATGGGAAACCTTTGCTGCAAAAGAGTTTTCAAAGCCACGGGATGCTTCGTAAATCTTTGGTAAAAATAGATCCTCAACCGTTTTATTTTCTGAGATGGCTCCAGAGTTGCTCTGACAAACCAGGGAGAAAAGTTATATTTCTACTCTCCCTGTTGGTGTTGCTGACACTTTCCTGACTTCCGGGGAATAAGCCTAGCAGAGGGATGTTGTGGAGCTAATCTGTGCCAGCATGGTCCAATTTCCTTCATTTTTGGTACAGCAAGTGGTGGCCTGAAGTGGTGGTCAATTTTTAGGCTCCTAGCTTTAGTTTCAGATGAGTTCTGCCTGCCACAGTGTTACCCATAACTTCTAATGCAAAAAGCAGGCATGAAGAAGAAGAAGAAGAGATTGGATTTATACTGCGCCCTTCACTAACCAAAGGTGTCTCAGAGCGGCTTACAAACTCCTTTCCCTTTCCCTCCCCACAACAGACACCCTGTGAGGTAGGTGGGGCTGAGAGAACTCTGACAGAAACTGCTCTTTTTTCAAGAACAGCTCTTATCAGAACTATGGCTTGCCCAAGGTCATCCAGCCAGGTACAAGTGGAGGAGTGGGGAATCAAACCCGGTTCTCCCAGATTAGAGTCCGCACACTTAACCACTACACCAAACTGGTGTCTAGGCAGGAATGTACAATCCAAGATGTTCCAATTCCTTTCATGTTTGGCACTGCAACTGACATGTTCATATCTAAGCCAGCAGTCCATTTTGAGATGCCCCACTTTATTCTCTTGAGTTATGCCTGCCACAGACAGACCAAGACAGGCCACAGACAGACCCCTCTGTCAGGCAGAAGCCTGGAGGCAAAGGGAGGGTGGGGGGAATGGATCCCAGGCGCTTCTGCCTGTCAGAGGGGCTGAAGCACACTTCTGGTGATGTCAGGGGGTGTGGCATATGCAAATAAGTCATGCTAATGAGCTCCTGCACCTCTTTTTCTACAAAAAGACCCCTGTCTGGAAGCAAGGCCTGCGAGTTTCAGCGCTAGTTCCAAGTAAGTGTGCAGCAGCCACCTAGCCTCCCCCTTTCCCGCACCTTATGCCAGGCTGATATTACCCTCTCTGTAGCCAATATGCGGATCCTATTGCACTTGTGCGGATCTACTGCGAGGAAAGTGCATCGTGGGTAAGCCTTATGCAGTGAGGGACTTCTTTTGCTGTCCAGAGTATGAATATTCCGTGCATTATACAGGCTGGCTTGAAATGAAAGTGGGCCATTGTCAAAAAGGAATGCTTAAAGCACCAAACCTCTACTAATTACTTCGCTTGTGACCTGGCTTTCAGTTCCAGGGAATTCAGATTCTAATTTATTCTGCATTTTTAAAAGTTGTATCTAAAGCCAGTTTAAAGTCTTGTTCTTTGGTAGAGTATCAGGGATGCTGTCTCTGGAAACTGCCATTTAGGATGAATCAGATTCAGAAAAGCCACCATGCATTCACTCCATTCCCCAGAGTGCCTTTGGGGACAGGGGAAGAATGGCAGTGCTTAACATGATTCCTAATGACCAACACAGTTTAGTTAAACAGTTTAACAGAGCTTTGTTGGTCTTAAAGATGCCACTGGACTCAAACTTTGTTACATTTGTAACTTTTTGATACG
Source organism: Gekko japonicus (assembly GCF_001447785.1). Lineage (NCBI taxonomy): Eukaryota > Metazoa > Chordata > Lepidosauria > Squamata > Gekkonidae > Gekko > Gekko japonicus. Next base: position 413,643 of record NW_015177019.1, on the reverse strand, counting down.
TCTGTACATAGAATCTTTCTTTTATGACTGTTACGTAAAAAATGGAAATACATAAGATTGAGATCTGTAGGCAAGTGGAAGAACTCCTTGCACGGCGGGCCCAGCGTGCCTGGCGTCATAACGTCACTTCTGGGTAATGTGTGTGTGGCGTGCGCGCGCTTTGCGCGAGCACACACTCCAGCCCTCTTACTTCCCCCAGGGCCCCCCCACTAGAAAAGTCCTAGCTACGGGCCTGTGTGCAGGATACCTTTCAGCTTGTTCAGTCTGAGAACATGGAAAGGATTCTTAGAAGTTTGAGACCTACCAACTGGTCATATGACCCTTGACCCTCCTGGCTGTTTAAATCTGCTGGGGGGGGGTGGCTGACTGGGTCCAGAAGACAGTAAATGTCTCCCTGAGAGAGAAGGTGGTAACTCCTGCCTTGAAGCAGGCAGTGGTGCATCCAGTCCTAAAGAAACCTGCTGTGGACCCAGGAAAGCTGAATTACTACTGTCCAGTATCAATTTTTTGACCAAGGTGATTGAACAAGTGGTGGCTGGGCAACTTCACAGATTCTTGAATAAAGTAGATGGTTGGATCCATTCCAAGCTGGTTTCAGGCCTAGTTATTGAACTGAAAAGGCGTTAGGAGCCCTGGTTGATGACCTGCATCAGAAGATGGCCATGGGAGTGTGACCTTGTTAATTCTTCTGTCTTTTCTGGACACTTGACCTCTTGCCAGATTTTGATATCATCAATCCTGGTATCCTTTTTGGCCATTCTGCACTGTTCTGCAGTGGTTTCACTCCTACCTCTAAGGTAGGTTTCAGAGTGTGGTGCTGAGGGACTGCCACTCCATCCCTTAGCCTCCGGGGTCCTGCAGGGGTCTACCTTGTTCCCCATGCTTTTCAACATCTAGGAAAAGCTGCTGGAAGAGGTCTTCCAGAGATTTGGGCTGGGGTGCTACCAATATGCAGATGTCAGCTGTTTTGTGCTTCCAGCAGGTCCCAGGAAGGCTGTGGAAACTGTGAATAGGTGCCTGGGGGCAGTTTTAGATGGATTAGGGGTAACATACCAAAACTTAATATCAAGAATATGGAGGTGCTATAGGTGACGGGGTGTCAGGTCCCCAGTCAATTCACTCTCCACACACACTATTGGCCGTATAATGCTTTATTAGAGATATGATATTGCTGTAGGTTCAAGAACTTTTGTTAGGACTAAAGCCAAAGGCGGGAAACTACAAGATATAGGTAAAACCCCAAATTCCACACATTCGCACGTCACACCTAAACCATGGCATTTCTATAACAACCCGGACAGATATACGGTTGGCCTATCTAAACTAGCCTGGCATACAGATTATCCAAGGACAGTCTCATGGGAAACTATCTTGGGGCTCGCTTTGAGAACGTTACAAGCAGCTACTCCCAAGCACTCCAAAAACATTCGCTCCCCCACCCCTGCCACATGACAAGCGAAGGCGAAGATACATTGATAAGAACCAGAAAGGCTGAAATCGAAAGTAACTACAAAGCAAGTCTAATAAACCTGAGCTTGACAGGGGAGGAGTTTGGACCCAGGAATTAGGATATCTCTTGTGCTGGATGAGGTTGCAATCCCCCTAAATGAGCAGGTTACAGCTTGGGGGTGCTGCTGGACTCAGGCCTCCTGTCAGATATACAGGTGGCAGTGGTGTCCAGGGGTGTCTTTCAGCAGCTGAAACCAGCTGAGGTCTTTCCTGGGCAGGAAATATCTTGCCACTGTGGTACATGCTCTGGTAAAACCTGGATTAGAGTACAGCAATGTGCTCTATGTGGGGTTTCTCTTGAAGGAGCAGTTGGCACAGGATGCCAGAATACTGCTAAAGCAGATCACAGGGACCATATCACTCCAGTCCCGTTCCATCTACATTGGCTCCCAATTCGTTTTCAGGTCCAATTCAAGGTGGTGATATTGACCTTTAAAACCCTTTACGGCTTGGGCCAGCATACCAGGAGGACCACCTACTCCCATATGAACTTAACCATCCTTTGGAGGTTCTTCTATGGGTGCCCTTGTCATATGAGGCTAGATGGGTGACAACCTGATAAAGGGCCTTCTCAGTCATATCACCAAAACTTTGGAAACACCCCCCCCCCCCCCCGGAGATTTATCTGTCTTCCTGTATTATTGTCTTTCACCAGCAGGTGCAGCCTTTTTTTGTTTGGTGTTTCTCCACTAACTGTTATTGGCCCTTCCATCTTGTTATCTTGTTTTGTCTTAGGGGTGTTTAGATATATTATTTAACTGTTTACAGATTTTATGTATATTTCGTTTTAAATGCTGTTTTAATGCCTCAAATGTTGGAATGTTCTGATGTTCGCTGCTTTGGGGGCCCTATTTGGGTGGAAAAGCAGCACAGACATGTTTTAAATAATTAAATAATAAATTTGGTTTGGCTGCAGGGAGACAAGCTCCAGATGACAGGGTCCAGCAGTTTGTCAGTGGAACCTGACAGTATCATAGCAATATGGCGTTTTATTGTACTTAATTCCCATCCTGATTCGTTGGCTTAATTAGAGATACAGACAGTATATACATATGGCTTCATAGGCTGCAGGAATTTAGAGGGGTTGGCTAATATTTCAGTGCACAAAACAGTTAACTTCAGGAGCAGCTCAGATGTATTCAGCTTTCTTAACAAAATTCAATGTCTCTTAAGCTATAGACAATGTCTCTTAAGCTATGGAGCGGTAGCTGGTCAGTATGGTAGGCTAATAAAATCACTGATGAAATGAGGGTATAATCCACACTTTCTACAATAGGAACAGTTAACATACACGTTTTGCTGGAAGACAGCTCCACACATTCATTAAAGAAGGAATACCATTTTTAGAATGACCGCCTGAAAATACAATTCCCTGTTTTGGTATTTAAGCAGTCTAAACAAATTAAATGCTTCCTCTTTTCCTAGACCATCTATGAGGCAACTGGTGATATTTAAGAATCAACATCCCTGACCTTTCTCCAAATGGCTATAAAATCATAGGCTTTGCTCATCTTTAAGGAATCATTTTACTTTTCACATAATTCACTATTAAATTTTAGATGAATGAGTTTCCATATTCTGTTCTTTCTTTCTAGATACCTATTGCCATAGCTTTCTTTTTTACCTCATCATTTAACAATATGAACACAGCTGGGATTTAAACTCTCCAAATACCAAATATGAACAAGACATATTGTGGTCTTACATAGAACTGAAGAGCAAGTTTGATCACTTGAAAAACCAGATGTTTTGTTATCTCCAAATTAGGCACGGACTTCATTTCACACTGGGGAAGGGCTTCAATTTACCATCTATCATGCTTCTGGAATCTTTTCTTCACTTCACTCCAGAGCAGGCAATACCAGACGTATCTCCCAAACCTATTTATTCCTAAATGAATTTTCACTGTGGTGTTACAAGTTTGGCATTTGTGGGAAAGGAGGAAGACACATTAAAAGAGCAGCTTTGCACTGGAGTGAGGATATAATCCAACTCATCCTTAGTGCGACAATGAACAAATGTGGAACTATATCACATTTCTTTCTACTTTGCTTATATGACTTTGAATAGCTTGGACATACTATTAATAATGAAGCCTGAAAAATCAAGGGAGAAAACCACAAATGTGACACTAGCAAGCTGGAACACATTTAGTAATGCTGTCTTGTTCTTTTTTTTTTTAGTTCTGGAGAGTTTATCTTTCATCCTTTCCATGAAAAAGGCTGGGGATCTTAGTACATGATTATCACGAAGCCACATCATTTTCCAAGGGGAACGGCTTCCTTTTTGACACAGCCCTAACAAATGAGTACCAGATGCTACAAAACCTGGATATAAAAATAATTTATTATGATTTCAATAATAGATGAGGATTATCCACTTTCAAAGTTACTTAATAAAGTAAAATATTACAAGGCAGGCAATGGCAATACTGATATTACTATGTTGTCAAAAACAGCATTTTGGAGTTAACTAAAATAAAGTATTCTTTAAGAATAATGTTATTAATACAACACTTTGATAGCAATTTTGATCCTGCCAACAAACCATGACAAACATTAACATGCCAACTAGACTAACAATGGATATGGATGGCAGAAATTCCCACAAACTGGAACACAGTACTGCTGCAGTCTTGGGAATCGTTTTCGACCATAAGAACATAAGAACATAAGAGATGCCAATGTTGGATCAGGCCAAAGGCCCATCCAGTCCAACACTCTGTATCACACAGTGCCCAGAAATACCAGTGCCATCAGGAGGTCCACCAGTGGGGCCAGGACATTAGAAGCCCTCCCACTGTTGACCCCCCCAAGCACCAAGAATACAGAGCATCACTCGCCCCAGACACTCTATCTATACCTTGTGGCTAATAGCCACTGATGGACCTCTGCTCCATACGCTTATCTAATTCCCTTTTGAAGCCGTCCATGCTTGTAGCTGCCACAACTTCCTGTGGCAGTGAATTCCAAGTGTTAATCACTCTTTGGGTGAAGAAGTACTTCCTTTTATCCGTTCTAACCCGACCGCTCAGCAATTTCATGGAGTGCCCACGAGTTCTTGTATTGTGAGAAAGGGAGAAAAGTACCTCTTTCTCTACCTGCTCTTTACCATGCATAATCTTACAAACCTCAATCATGTCACCCCTCAGTCGTCGTTTCTCCAAGCTAAAGAGCCCTAAGTGCCTTAACCTTTCCTCATAGGGAAAGTGTTCCAACCCTTTTATCATTCGAGTTGCCCTTTTCTGCACTTTTTTCAAAGCTATAATATCCTTTTTAAGGTGTGGTGACCAGAATTGCACACAGTATTCCAAATGAGGTCGCACCATTGATTTATATAGGGGCATTATGATATTGGCTGATCTGTTTTCAATACCCTTCCTAATAATCCCCAGCATAGCATTGGCCTTCTTTATTGCAGTCACACACTGTCTCGACATTTTCAGGGAGTTATCTACTACAACTCCAAGATCTCTCTCTTGATCAGTCTCTGCCAGTTCAGACCCCATCAACGTGTATTTATATTTAGGATTTTTGGCTCCAAAGTGCATCACCTTGCACTTGGCCACATTGAACCCCATTTGCCATGTGCTCCTCATCCCCCCCTCCTCTGTCTTCTCTTTGCTACCACATAGTGAGGATGTCTTTCTACAGCTAGAAAGTCTGTGAGGTTTTTTTCTTCAGAAAAATTCTTCTTCAGGGCAATTCTGCATCAACTATGTTGCAGAAACTTTTCTTTAAGAAGTGTTCCCAATGTGGGACCAAAATGACTCACTCAAACTTTGCTGTCTCTGCCTGGGCAAGGCCCACAACAACGCTGCATGCAAAATATGCTTGCAGTTTACTTCTAAATCCCACTCTGATTGGGCAGCGCACCTGAAGGCCAGTCTGTGAGAAAAGGCGCTTTCCGGCTCTAATGAATCGGTGGCAAAATCTTCTGCCCCATTGGAGCATAACCTATCACTGCTCACTAAAGTACCTACCAAAACCAGGAACCTTACGATTCCACATTCCAGCACCTCGGTTCCATGAGTTCCAGGCACTGAACTGACTGTTCAGGTTTGATCCCCTGTTCAGGCTGCAGATTGCTGCTCCTCAAAACCTCCACCCAAGAAGGTGCGTTCCAAGTTGAAGCACAAGGAACACCAGCATACTTGTTCAAAGAAATAATCTGAACTGAGCGCCCCAATGCTGACTGTGTTAAATAGTAGGTTCCATGGATGAGCAGGCTCAAGTCTAGTGATCAGCTCAACTTTATTTGTGATTTCAGCAACAGCAAGACAACTTGATGAAGACAACTTGATGAACAACAGTTATAGGTAACTGCAGCACTGTTTTTCCCCCTTGAAGAAACCTGGTCTATCCCACCCTGTCAGTGATCGAGGAGGTTCCGAGCTTTAAATACCTGGGAGTACACTTCCATCATAGTCTTAGTTGGACAGTACATAAAAAGGGAAATGACCAAATCTGTTAATAGTACCATGTTTGCAGTCTCTGGTTTTTACTGTACTAAGGGCAATCAGCATGTCCCCATAGCCCTGAGGATTTTCAGTCATAAGATCAGTGCTAAACTGATGTATGGGGCTCCAATCTGGATTTTGGCGATTAATAAAGAAATAGACAAAGTCCAATCTAAATTTCTACGAAAATATTAGGCCTCCCCCCATGCGTGTCTTATGCGACTATCTGTCTGGAGACCAATCAGACTCGACTAGAAACGAAAGCTTGGATTATGACATTTAAATTTTGGCTCAGGTTACATTTTAGTGCTAATTCCAATCCTTTTATCTCACAAATGCTTACTGAGTCCACATCCTCGGCATGGTTTTCCCATATAGAGAGTAAGATCATGCGTATAGGAGTCAGTTTTGGAGAGCTTCTTCAGTTGTCAGAAAGTTCAGCCTTTCGTTTGATTAAACAAAGACTCCTCTACATAGAACACCAAGAGCTGATTAGCCTGGCTTCAAGTAGATGCTCCCCCTTTAAGGTAGGGTTTCCTCCCCAAGGGTCTATTGCGGAATATTTTTTTTGATTTAATCATTTCTCACTATCAAAATGCTTTTATGTTAGGCTGTTTTAATGTGTTGCCTTTGGCTGTACCGGGTGGTAGGTTCTCCAAGACTCCTTATGTGGATAGACTGTGTCCCTTTGGTGTTAATGAAATTGAGAGTCTGGATCACATCATTCTACACTGTATCTTCTATCGAGATGCTCGAGCATTATATCTTGAGCCCTTGTTGAGGAATCTAGCAAGTCATTCTGATGAATGGAAGATATTATCTACTCGCTCCTCAGTGATTATGGAAATGGTGGCCAAATTTTTGTTTTGGGCTTCTAAGAGTCATTAACTGCACATGACTTTGTAATTCCTTGCCTGTCAGTTTTAACGTAACATGCCAATAAGGGTCTGATTGTTTGATTGATTGACTTGGAGAAGGGATTTAAAGAGGTCAAGCCAGCCAGCCAGTGTGGCGGGGTTTGGAGAACAGATTTAACTTTAGATGGGGAGGGAGGAGAGAAAGAGAGAGAGAAAGAAAGGTGGAAAGAAAGTAAATAGAGGGAGGGAGGAAGACATGGAAAGAAAGTAACTTTAACTTCAAATGGATACTGGTAGTAAAGGTAACATACCTGAACATGATTAAAAAGTTTGTCAGTAAAGCTGGGATTAAAAAAAAAAAAATTTAGCTATTCATTTTGGAACTTATTTTTTTTTACATTATTTATAGTCCTCTTCTCACTGATACGCAAAGCAGATCACGTAATGCAAATCAGTGCAAACAATATACAGATATAGCTAATAAACAATGTAATAGGGCTACGAATTACAAAAATTCAAAACAGAGGTGATGTTCAAATAAAGCATAAATATTTAAACATATGATAAACAATGCAGAATATGGTATCCATTTCAGTAGAAACACCGAGCTTTTTCTCAGCCAATCTGCTATAACGTAGCCCTATTTCCTATATAAAAATTTCCTCCTGAAGAATTCTGTTCTACAATTTGTGAAATGCCAGGAGTGTGGGAGCCTTCTTCATCACCTCAGGCAGGCCATTCCAAAAGGCAAAGGCCATGCTGGAACCTAGCAGCCTCTGAAATACTAAAAATGCAGTTATATGCATATTTACACTCTTCTCAGACACTGATTAAGTCCTCCTTTGGGTCCCATTGAGCATGAGAAAAGTGGGATATAATTTATTTATTTTTTTAAAAAAATATGTTTTAGTTCAATAGACTTAGGGGTGGATAAATCTGTTTAGAAATGCACTGCTAAGCTGGTTAAGCTTCTATTTGCATTGCAAGACCATACTAATCACTTGTGAAGCATTCATACAAGAATACCAGGATTTGTTTACAGAGCTGGGCTGTTTGTCAGGTCAATACTCTACTCAGATTAAAAAGGCAGTGCCTCTTGTTATCCATCCGTGCAGGAAAGTGCCATTTGCTCTTTGGGATAAACTGAAATCTGAGCACAAAAGGATGCAGCAATTGCATGTTGTTAAACAAAATTGAAGAACCAACAGACTGGATAAGATCTTAAGCACTTGCAGTCTGTTGCATAGCGGCCAGTCACACACATGTTTCATTTCAAGAAACCTCAATAAAAACACCAAAATATAGCAATTCAAGTTGTCAAGCAGAGAGGAGATATGCCCAATATGCAAATGTCAAATTCTTCTAGTAAACTGGATGCTTCCTCATGATTTTGGCAGCCGAAGTTAACAGAAGAAGGCTCAAAACTCTGTATATTTAATAATACATTTGGATGTTATAGATCCCCTTGTTTGCTATGTGGTACCACATTTACCCCAGAAGTCTATCATAGGACCATGCACATGGCATATCGGTGCACATCAGTTCACTAGAAACCTCCACTGATGACATTATAATTTGGGATGAAGATATATAAGATGATTACTTGGGAGATTCCTGAATTCTACAGGAGTTTCAAACACAAAAGTTGAGCAGGGAGATTCCGTGTTGTCGGACACTTGCAAGAGACCCCATTTCTGCTGAAGGAATGAAACCAGATTTTAAAAATAATGTGTTGACTACAGACTTAATGCTACAGCCAAAAAAAATGTTAAACCATTTTAGGGGGACAATGAGCTACTTTGAAAAATGTATCCCTAATTTGTCCACAATACCAGTATATCTGTGGAGAGTTCTTGAACAGAAAGATAAATAGTGCTGGGAGGCAAACCATGATGAATTTTAGAAAGTCCTAATACAGTGTGAAAATTCTGCACCCCAAACAGACCCATCAAAACTTCAGTAAATGCCTCACACACTGGATTAGGTGCAGTGCTCTTACAAAAACATGAATGCTGGCAACCATCGGCATAGACAGAAACCAGGCATGCACAGATTGAAAAAGAATACTTAGATTGCGTCCACACACACAAGATAACGCGGGGGGAAGCAAGCCTATTTGCTCCGCAGGAATCTGACTTGCATTTGCACAATCACACAGTCCCTGGGAGCTGCGGGGGCAGCCCACCACTGCATAATTAGAAGCAACCATGAGTGAATCGGGTTGTTGTTTTTTGCCGCGTGTTTCCGGTGTGCTTCAATGAGAGATCACTGATTCGCATCTCCGCACTGAGTGCTCCCTATGCAGTGTGCGATGATGTGCATACTGAAATGGGGGGGGACGGAATGGAGTCAGGATAGTCAGATGATCAGACCATCCCGACGCCATGGGAGCGTGCTGGAGCGATCACACAGCAGAAAGTCCGTTCCTGGCCAGTAGCAACCCATTCGCTACCGGACTTTCTCTAGTGTCTTTTTACTCCGCTTCTGCAGCAGACCAAAACGGGTTGCCGACAGGTGCAGGATGCTTCCCAGATGTTTGCGTCTGATCACACCCTTAAAATCCACCCGGCATTTGCCCCTATGGCGCGGCTAATTCTGCGTGTGACTACACCCTTAGCATCTTATTTTGCTTTTGAAAAATTAAATTAATTCATTAATGAACAGACAGTGGCTGTAGAAACAGATCAGAAACCCCTTATAGTATTATTCAGCAAAACACTGAATCAATGTGCATTGCAAAAGATCCATGAGCCGTCAGCGAGGCACAGAGAAGTGCAAATGATGACCTTGAGGAGTGATGTATTGACCCAAGATTAATCAGGACATAGCGAATATGACAGAAGACTGTTGCACCTGCCTAAAATATATGCCAAGCCAACAATCAAATCACTGAATCCACACACAGGCCTGCATATCAGAAGCAGCACATAGAATTCCAAAGGGTATTTAATAATCAGACACTATTATTCTTTATTTACAGCAATATACACACTGATAACAGTGAATCTTGAAGGGCCGCTATGGTGATCTCAGCCTCCTTCCTCCCTCATACACAAGATTTTTGTCCTCTTTCTTGCTGAGTAGCCCCATTATCTAGTCTCTTCTTACTTGTTTGTCTATGGTTGTCCCACCAAATCAATTTATTAGAGGGGGGGCTGGCTCAGCCCAGAGAACTGAGGAAAGAGATGAAATCACCTTCTTACATTCTGCTTTTGAAATGGCACACGAGAGGCATTTGAAAGTTCAAAATAAACAAAATGTGTTATTTAACTTGGAGGATAAAAGGTCAGGTGGAATCAGGTGTAGGATGTATGAGGTGAACAGATAATAAAACCTAGGTAACTTTGTAGTCACACAAACATCAGATAATTTCTTGCCAACAAGTATGTGTTTCTGCTGTTCAACAAGGTCTTTAAAACGTTGAGAAGAGAGGCTTTCTCTTAAGTTTCTGCTTAAGCACTGAAGCATAGGTTTCTGAGTTTCACCGACATGTGAAGTTTAGAAGGCAGGAACATACAACCAAGTTCCCCAAATCCTCCTTTATACACAGACCAGGGATCACTCCTCTTTTCTAGAAGCTATTTCCCTTCTTAACTGGGTATCAGCTATGCTGCCATTGTAAAGGGGGAAAGGCAGGAGGCCACTGGGTGAACATCTTAATGTGCTGGAATGTTAACTTTCATTCCTTTCGCTGTGCCTTATCTCTTAACTGGGCTTCTGACCTTGGTACCTTGTCCCCGTTGCTTCGCTGGGAATCTGAACCCGTTGGTTTAGGCGCATTGCAGCTCATCCTCTGATTGGCCTAATTCCATCAAGACACCCCCCCTTTGAATCCTGTATATCTTCCCCTCTCTCAACCTTGTAGTTAGATCTAACACTGAATGTATGGGCAGATGACCTGCCTTTACTGTACTCAATAAACTTGAGCCAGTTTGGTGTAGTGGTTAAGTGTGCGGACTCTAATCTGGGAGAACCGGGTTTGATTCCCCACTCCTCCACTTGCACCTGCTGATGTGACCTTGGGTCAGTCACAAGCTCTGGCACAGCTGTTCCTGAAAGAGCAGTTTGTGTCAGAGCTCTCTCAGCCCCACCCACCTCACAGGGTGTCTGTTGTGGGAAGGGGAAGCGAAAGGAGTTTGTAAGCTGCTCTGAGACTCCAAGTGAAGGGCAGGGTATAAATCCAATCTCCTCCTCCTCCTCCTCCTCCTTCTGAAGGAACGTTGTTGAGACTGATTGCTGTGGGACTCTGACACTGGGCAGGGAACACTTCTCTTTACTAAATACAGGGTGGTGAAAACCAGTGAGGATTGTGAGGCACTCCAAAGGGATCTGTCAAGGATGGGCAAGTGGGCGTCAACATGGCAAATGGGGTTCAATGTGGCAAACTGCAAGGTGATGCATATTGGAGCCAAAAATCCTAAATATAAATATACATTGATGGGGTCTGAACTGGCAGAGACTGATCAAGAGAGATCTTGGAGTTGTAGTAGATAACTCACTGAAAATGTCGAGACAGTGTGTGACTGCAATAAAAAAGGCCAATGCTATGCTGGAGATTATTAGGAATTGAAAACAGATCAGCCAATATCATAATGCCCCTATACAAATCAATGGTGTGACCTCATTTGGAATACTGTGTGCAGTTCTGGTCACCACACCTTAAAAAGGATATTATAGCTTTGCGAAAAGTGCAAGAGCAGGTAGAGAAAGAGGTACTTTTCTGCCTTTCTCACAATACAAGAACTCGTGGGCACTCCATGAAACTGCAGAGCGGTCGGGTTAGAATGGATAAAAGGAAGTACTTCTTCACCCAAAGAGTGATTAACACATGGAATTCACTGCCACAGGAGGTGGTGGCAGCTACAAGCATGGACGGCTTCAAAAGGGAATTAGATAAGCATATGGAACAGAGGTCCATCAGTGGCTATTAGCCACAAGGTATAGATAGGGGCTCTGGGGCAAGTGATGCTCTGTCTTCTTGGTGCTTGGGGGGGGGGTCACCAGTGGGAGGGCTTCTAATGTCCTGGCCCCACTGGTGGACCTCCTGATGGCACTGGTATTTCTGGCCACTGTGTGACACAGAGTGTTGGACTGGATGGGCCTTTGGCCTGATCCAACATTGGTATCTCTTATGTTCTTAAATGCTATTTCCCTATTTTGGCATGAATGAGGATCCTCCTTGATCCACTCATTCTCTTAGCCTCCTTCCCTGCCCACAGTCAGTTAGTGCTTAATTGTCTCTTCTTCAACTGTCAGTTCCAAACTCTCATTCCTGAACTGACTCTCTAGACAGAATTCCACTCAAACAAACTGTCACTCAAAGGTTCTCAGACTCTGTTAGGCATTAACCCATGACAGTCAATCAGAACCACCTACTCTTGTGTGAATCTATTCAACTACTTGAATCATCTTCAGAGGCCTTTGGGAGATTTGCCTGTCCTCCTCGATTGTTGTTGACCACCAGTGGGTGAAGACTTTAGATAGATAGATAGATAGATAGATAGATAGATAGATAGATAGATAGATAGATAGATAGATAGATAGACAGACGATAGATGGTAGATAGATAGACAAAATCTATTTATTTATTTTATAAATAAAATTATTTATTTACATAAATAAATATAATTAGAGATTGCCAGCCTGAAATGAATATTTATATGACACAGTATTCCAGAGAAAATTTTAAGATTTCGGTAAGGCTTCTGAAAAGGCTCCACAGATTTCAGTAAGGCTTTTGATAAGTTTCACACAATAGTCTTGTTGACAAAATGGTAAAATGTGGTTTGGATCCTATGACTGCTAGGTGGATCTGTAACTGGTTGACAGATTGCACCCAAAGAGTGCTTGTGAATGGTTCCTCATCCTCTTGGAGAGGAAGTGTCTCAAGAATATGTCCTGGGACCTGTTTTGTTCGACATCTTTATCAGTGATTTGGATGACGGAATAGAGGGAATGCTTATTAAATTTGCAGATGATACTAAATTGGGAGGCGTAGCAAATATGGTAGAAGAGTCAGGATACAGGATGATCTTGATAGGCTGGAAAACTGGGCTAAAACAAATAAAATGAATGTCAATGGGGATAAATGTAAAGTTCTGCATTTAGGTAGGAAAAATCAAATGCATAATTATAGGATGGGGGAGACTTGTCTTGGCAGTAGAATGTGCAAAAAGGATCTAGGGGTCTTAGTAGACCATACATGGAACAGGAGTCAACAGTGTGATGTCAGAGCTAAAAAGGCAAATGTGATTTTGGGCTGTATCAACAGAATTATAGTGTCCAGATCACATGAAGTGACGGTATCACGTTGCTCTGCACTGGTTAGACCTCATCGAGAGTACTGTGTTCAGTTTGGGGCACCACAATTTAAGAAGGATATATACAAGCTGGAACGTGTCCAGAGGAAGGCAATGAAGATGGTAAGGTGTCTGGAGACTAAGTCCACTGAGGAAAGGATGAAGGAGGTGGGTATGTTTAGCCTGGAGAGGAGAATACTGAGAGGTGATACGATAACCATCTCCAAGTACTTGAAGGGCTGTCATATAGAGGAGGGAATGGAATTGTATTCTGTTGCACCAGAAGGACAGACAAGAACCAATGGGTTGAAACTAAATCAAAAGAGTTTTCGGCTAAACATTAGGAAGAACTTCCTGACACGGTTCCTCAGTGGAACAGGCTTCCTTAGGAGGTGGTGGGCTCTCTTTCTTTGGAGGTTTTTAAACAGAGGCTAGATGGCCATCTGACAGCAATGCTGATTCTGTGAACTTAGGCAGATCATGAAAGTGAGGGCAGGAAGGGTAGTGCTTAGTTATTGTGGCCCTTCCTTACGTGTCTGGGAAATGCTGATCGCCACTTTGGGATCAGGAAGCAATTTTTCTCCAGGTCAGTTTGGACGGGGATCCTGGAAGCTTTTTGTCATCTTCTGGGCATGGAACAGGGGTCACCGGGGGTGTGGGGGAAAGAAAGAAAGAAAGACCTAGTTCTTCACCTCCACTGTATAACTTAAGAAAGCTACTAAAGAGAAATCAATGAAAAATGGTGTATAATATCAGCTTGAAGACAGGAAGGAATTTGAAGCAACCATATACTTTTCCAAGCAACAAGGACCCAAGGGATTGTCAACAGGGCATCAGCTGGTAAGAAAAGTCAGCTTCAGGAATTTGAGAGCTTGAATCAGAAAGGATGAGCAACAGAAAAGCGCTCAAGGATTATTATAATAATGCTGCTGCTATTGAAGCTCTTTCAATACCTTTTAAATACCAAGACCAACCATAAAGTGCTTCAGAACACACTGGGGAAATTCAACTATAATTTGTCATCCCCCCCCTCCTTACTGGTATGATCAACTTATAGTCGTGCCATCAACATTGTTTTAGCACCTTATGATTGTGTATAATTGTTAGGATTATTATGATGTTTTATATTTGTGCTGTTTTTATGTGTTTTTAACTTTTATGTAAGCCGCCCTGAGCCTGCTTTAGCGGGGAGGGCAAGATACAAGTCGAACAAATAAATAAATATTTTTTAAAAAAACTAATCAAAATATGTTGCTTCTCCATAACTAAGCAGAAGCACATATGCATTCCCCTCATTTCTCTTTCTGTAAATAATAATTAAATATTACAGTAACACCTGTGCTCTTGTTCAGAGGAGCCTTCCTAGGTGGCCTTTCCAATCCAGGTGGTTTATAAGGCTGCATCTATTCAGTTACAAGAACTAAATATTACAGAGGGCCTATTAACCATTCTTTGGTCTATATAAAAGACACAAAGGTTCAATTCCACTCTAGTATGATCAAGAAAAAGATTCCTGGGTGGACTGATGCAGTCTGGACTCAATGCACATGTTTCTTCCATATGAATAAGCAGGTGCTACCGATTCCTTAAAAAACAAACAAACTATATTGTATCAGGTGGCACTGTTGCCCTACCCCAGGAATCAGATGGGCTGGCTGTCAGTGACAAGGACCCATAACAGAGGAGCAATCACACACACTGTATCCCCCCCAACTCACAAGGATTCTTCCCATATACCAACCCTAGTTTGCAAGAGGTCACTGAGGTAAAGTAATATGGGAGACTCCTATTTAGCCAAAGTGTTAAGGAGTTTAGGTCAGGAACAGGCACCCTAAAGACACTTAGGCTGCTTTCAGCAATTCAAGCCATCTTGCTAGAAACCTCCAACTCCCAGTTCTTCTTCTCTTTTAAATTTAAATGGCTAAAGGTTCCTAGGGATATCCCTTCATCAGTGCTGAAAGCACTATTCCGAAAGGGAAAGGAAAAAACCCTTGCTCCTTTCCATTCATAACGTCTTCTATTATATTCAATTCACATGGGCATTTCCTCTTTATCAATACAAAATTAACATGCTTTCCTTGAGCTACTGGTGTTACATTTCCAATTACTATCTTGGCATATTTTACTGTATCTCTGGTCATTCAAAAGGAGCCATGAATAAAATACTACAAGCAACGTATGCTACATTCAGCTCTGGGCTACATACACCCACTTGTAGAACTGCTTCAGTAGACAGGGGTAGCAAGAAAGTAACCCACAGGATGCAAGAAAATATATTTGCAGTTAGCCACCTGTTAAAATGAATGTTATAAGGAAAAATGTAACAAAAAGAGATTCATGGATTATAAAAACGGTGACACAAAAAAAACAAAAGGTTTATGGGAAATGTTCATAGTCTCCAATCAGCCTCTTGCTTTTTACTGTTTGTCACATGAGCTTGACGACCCCTCGTTGCTCTCACTCGAGTCGTCCACCTGTCGGCTGTCCGCCACCGTGCCCCACTTCCCGGAGGAACTGCAGAGGTCTCAGACTTGTGGGAAAGGAGGAGGTTATGTCAACACCCTCTTTTCTCCTTTGGCAGGTCAGACAGAATATCTCTCTCTCTCTGCTTGTCCGCTCACCCGTCACCTGTGCCACATCCTCCCCGGCCTCTGCTATTGGTCCTCTTTTATTCCTGCCTCATGTCACCCACCCTCCCCTGTGCTCCAACCTCCGCCCCTCCCTCAGGGCCCCACCCACTCCTCTTAGGACAGACGCTGAGCTGTGGGCGTGACGTCTCCGCTGTCTGCTGGCTCTCAGCCCTCCGATCGGGTAGGCTCCACGCTTCTCCCTCTCCAAGCTGCTCTGGGCCGTGGGCAGGCTTTCACGCTGGGCCGGTGGTTCAGCACAGCTCCCTCTTTTCTTCCAGAGGCTTCCTGCCCCCTGGCCGGCCGCTTGTCTGGGGTGGCATCGTCCAGCGGGTCTGTTGTCGGCTTGCCGGGGCCTGGGAGACTCAGCGGCATTGGGGTTGACCGCCCCTGTCTTCCTGTGAGTGCCCTGGGAGCCGGGGTGTCAGGGGTACCGGAGTCCCGAGCGGCGCCAGCCCTCCCTGGGGAGGCATGCCCTCGGGACACTGTATAACTCTTATTTATACCTTTGAGACTACAGTAATCTCATGGGGGAGTGAATATTAGTTTTTTATTGTGTGAGGGAACACAGTAGATGACATGGTCAGGTTTATATATTCACCCTGTGGATAAATTTGGTATTACAGGAGGGGATGCTCCCCTCCCCTCCAACATACAAACAACATAATGTATGATATGGAAACTACATGTGTGTGGCTGATCTGCACAATTATAAAAGAGAACCCACATTATGTTAGCCTCATCTGTCACTTGTAAGGGGGAAGGCCCACTGTTCTATTAAGTGAAGAATCTTGCTGACCAAATGAGTGTATGAAGTAGACCTATGTTAATGAAAGGTAGAAGCATCCTGACAAACATGTGACAATCATAAAATTGAAAATCATAGGTAATTTCAGGACAGATAGCCCTATCTTGTCAGATTTTGGAAGTGAAGCAGTGTCGGCCCTTGCTAGTATTTGGATGGGAGACCTCCAAGGAATCTCAGGGTCGTGATGTGGAGGCAGACAATGGCAAATCACCTCTGAACGTCTCTTGACTTGAAAACCCCACTTGGCACTTTCCACCACCAAATATCATTTGAGGATGTTTTAGGAGGAAACACTTTTTCAACAGTAAAGTGGTAAGATTTTTTTATTCTTTTATTTCACAGATTTCAATCATTTAATCAGAGAATCAGGTCATACGAAACTGGACGATGCAATAGCTGGATGCTGTGTAGCAAATGAAAATACACTTGGGAAACAGAACTTTCCCACCACCACCCCATTCCAGATGCAGATTGCTGTGTTTCCCACAGCAGTAGACCCTCAAGAACAGCACAAGGGGGGCTGCAGTGCAAAGGGAAAATGGACAGAAATCTAGTTCAAGCTGGAGTGTCCCTTGCACTTGGCAGAAAGAGGCTTCATAACTAACCCAAATGGGTGAAATCACATTTACCAAGATCTCATTTCCCAGCTGGCCCCTATAAAGCAGCAAAACTGTACCAAATAGTTGGAGGGAGAAAGTATGCCCATTTCATCCTTGCTCCTATGCATATCTCTATCCTATGTCAACTGGCCCAGTTTTTTTCAAGAAAATCACCATGAAGTCCTGCCAAAGAGAGAACCCACTTGAACTTTAAAATTAAAGCACATAGAAAAACAAACAGGGAGTATATAAACTTTTTTGAAATTTATACTTCTTACTAATGGCTAGCAGGTGCTATTTGTGCACACTACACACCCTGAAGCCTTTGCTCTGGAAATCCACAGCAATGGGAGGTTGCGGATCATTCATCTAGCCCTTCAGAGTGTGTACGCACACCTTCCATCTCCTCCAGTGGTTCAAGAAAGCATGTGGAAAAACAGGAGTGGGTTTTTAAAAAGGTCACTTGAAACATTTCTGAAAACAATGGAAAGGTTGAAGGGACTGGATGTTGCAAGACACTGGGACAATACTGGCAGATGAGACTGTACAAGGGAGGATTCAAGGTATTCAGACAGAAGAAACTATTGGGAAGACAGAGATGTATTTTATATAATTAAAATAACAGTATCACATGATACACAGTTTCTTACTTTGATGACCAGGAGACTAGTAGCTTTGTTTAACTAACAGTGCAATCCTTAACAGAGTTATACCGTTCTGATCACATTGAGTTCATCGAACTCACAAGAGTGTAGCTGCTTAAAGACTGTACTTAAAAACAGATGGATTCATCTTAGCTGTATCTAGAAAATGCCTTTGATAGCATTAGCATAGGATTAAATACCGCTTTAATATAAAGATCTGAGAATTAACCAGAAAAAAATGGAAACAAACTATTCATTCCCCCTTCCCTTGCTCCCAGGTCTTTTTTAATTCTTCTGGGGAAAATAGAAATTTGTATGAACCTTGAACAAAGCTCCAATGATATATTTTCTGATTGAAATCAGTGAAACATGTAAGACAAGTTTTACTCAAGAGGTCCAGTGTAAAGCATTTATGAATTAGAATTCTGACAGCATGTGTGGTGTAGTGGTTAAGAGTGTCAGGCTAGTTCCTGGAAGACCCAGGTTTGAATCCCCACTTGTGCCATGGAAGCTCGCTGGGTGACCTTGGCCCAGTCACACTCTCTCAGCCTAACCTACCTCACAGGATTGTTGTGAGGATAAATTGGAGGAGCTATTCTGGGTCGCCATTGGGGAGAAAGGTATGGTATAAATGAATTAAATAAAAATAAATACAAATAATTTCTGTGTATACTGTAATTACGTACAGCATATTTTCTGGATCCATTTTTGTTGACATGTAGATAATTTGGTCCACAAGTAATATGCTATAATGTTATGTAATGATAAGCACTACTGAATTTTTCAGCATTTCCAATATAAAGAAGAAGTGGAGACCCGCAAGAAACTTGTGGGATGTTTATCCCATTCCTCACACCTGTCAGACTTCCCAGTCAAAACACTCAACAACGTTCCTTCAGAAGTTTCCGTTTATTGAGAGTTAGTACTTGAGACACCATGAACTCTTGTGTCAGGAATGGAGGGAGGAAGAGTAGTCTGTACAAATATACCCCTTTCAAACCAGCCCCCCTGAAGCAGTGAACCCAATAGGCAAGCACCTGTAAACGCGGGCAAAATACGGCAGTTACATTCCCAGTGAGAAAAGCGGACCTGGCAGAGCCGAGCCTTCAAGGACACCAAACAGATAACAAAGCGCAGCAGATGAGACGCGGGGGGAAGGGAGGCTGAAGACGAGAGGGAGCTCGGCACCCCCCACATTCCAGACCATGGCAGCATTAGCTGACAACACCTTTCCTTCCTATCCTCTTCCCCTACCACTCTCACACTATTTCTCCTTTCTGTCCCCTTTTTCTTACCTCTATCTCTCCTCCATACATGTGACTTCCTCTCTCTTTTGGACCCATCATCATTCATTTTGTTTTCTGCCTCCCCACCTCATCATTCTTTCTTTCTCTCTTTCTCCCCCCACCCCATCATTCTCTCTTTCTGCCCCCATCACTCTCCCAGCCTCCTGCATGCTTCCTCCCCCACCCCACACAGCAACAGTAGCAGCAGTGGTGGTGGTGCTCCCACCCACCCACCGGCTTCTCCTCCCACCACAGCAACAGTGGCAGTGCTCTGGGAACACCTTTCCTTCCTATCCTCTTCCCCTACCACTCTCACACTATTTCTCCTTTCTGTCCCCTTTTTCTTACCTCTATCTCTCCTCCATACATGTGACTTCCTCTCTCTTTTGGACCCATCATCATTCATTTTGTTTTCTGCCTCCCCACCTCATCATTCTTTCTTTCTCTCTTTCTCCCCCCACCCCATCATTCTCTCTTTCTGCCCCCATCACTCTCCCAGCCTCCTGCATGCTTCCTCCCCCACCCCACACAGCAACAGTAGCAGCAGTGGTGGTGGTGCTCCCACCCACCCACCGGCTTCTCCTCCCGCCACAGCAACAGTGGCAGTGCTCTGGGAATCACAACAGATCTCCCAGCTACAGAGATCAATTCACCTTAGGGCTGCCAGTTCCAGGTTCGGAAATTCCTGGAGATTTGGGGGTGGAGCCTTGGGACAGTGAGGCTTGGGGACCGCTGCAGCCTCAGCAGGGTACAATGCCATAGAGTCAACCCTCCAAAGCAGCCATTTTATCCAGGGGGACTGATCTCTGTCTCCTGGACAGCAGTTGTAATTCTGAGTGATCTCCAGCCCTCACCTGGAGGCTAGCAATGGTAGTTCTCATGGAGGAAATGGCTGGTTTGGACGGTGGAGTCTATGGCATTATACCAGTCTGAAGTCCATCCCTTCCTCAAATCCCACCCTCCCCAGGCTCCACCTGTCAAATGCCCAGGAATTTCCCAACCTGGAGTTGGCAACCCTATTTCCTTCCCACCCAACAGTCAACCTACCTTTATCTGCCTCTGTCTTCAACTTTCTGTCTCCACCCCCTCCCCCACAGCCTCTAACTAGGAAAAATACAATCTTTCTCCACAGTAGGGACCAAAGCAGCTTACATTATTCTCTCTTCCTTTTCATCTATACAACAACCCTGTGAGGTTGGTTAGGCTGAAAGTATGTGACTTGTCCAAAATCGCCCAGTCAGCTTCCACCGCAAGATGGGGATCTGAACTTGGGTCTTGCAGACCCTACTTTGAAGCTTTAACTGTTAGATCACACTGGCTTTCATAGGGTGGCTGCTGATGAACAGTAGCAAGCGGCTGGGCCTAGTTGAATCATGCAAGTCGGGTGGTATCAAGACACCCAGTGGGTGCTGCCTACAGATGCCAGCCTCCAGGTGGGACCTGGAGATCCCTCATCTCCAGACTACAGAGATAACTTCCAATGGAGAAAATAGATGCTTTGGAGGGTGTAGTCTGCCGGTGGCAGGGGGGGACCTGGCAACCCTAGACTGCTGCCAAGGGTTACCAACCTCCAAGTGGGACCTGGAGACCCCCCAGAATGACAATTGAACTCTAGACAGCAGAGATCTGTCTCCCTGGAGAAAATGGCTGCTTTGGAGGGTGGACTCTGTGGCATTATACCCAGCTGAGTCCTCTCCCTTCCCCAAACCCAGCCCTCCTTAGAGTCCACCACAAAATCTCTAGGAATTCCCCAGACTGGCACTGGCAACCCTTGTCAGGCCTGGCCCCAAGGCTCCCTCCCTCCAAGGCCAAAATAGGCCAAGAAAGGGCCCTTCCCCTGCCCATCCCTTTTACTGACAGAACACTTAGAAGCCCTTCTCCCCCACCCCCCGCTCGAACATTCTAAGCTCTCACCGTTGATGCCTGAAGTAGATCCCTGGCGGTCATTTCAAAAGGTACCGGGGGTACCGGGGGCGGTGGATTCAACAGTCCCTGAAGGTGTGTTTTTAAAAAACTTTTTGGATTTTTCTGCAGACCTAAGAAGGCCCCTGAGTATGTAGAAAAAGCGCTTGGGGGACAGTGAATGCTCTGTTGGTGGAAATCAGTATCTGCACAGAAAAAAAAGATAGATAGTTCTATATTCAATTATGCAGTTAGCTCTACTTTGTAGGGTTGCTAACTCCAGGTCAGCAAATTCCTGGAGATTTGGGGGGGGAGAGCCTGGGAAGGGTAGAGTTTGGGAAAGGGGAGAATTTAGAAGAGATTCATGCCATAGAGTCCACCCTCTGAAGCAGCCATTTTCTCCGCGGGAATTGATTTCTGTACTCTGGAGATTGTGTAATTCTGGGAGAATTCTAGGCCCCACCTGGAGACTGGCAACCCTACTACGAGTATATGAGATTTTCTGTCCAAACAACATACTTTCCCCTAAAAATCTCTTTTATATTTCCAAGTTTTTTCCCTACCTCTCAAATGGCAAAAACAAAAATACGTGTGCTAAGGCAGAACGGAGTGAGCAGTTCTCATTCTCTCTAGTATTGGCTATAGCCTCAGTTTTGCTTGCAGAAAACTAAGGCATTTGTACTTTTAAAATTGCCAAATAAAACAACATGTTAAATTGTTAAAGTAGTAAAATAAGTTTAGGATTAATGAGAAAATGTATTGCATGTATTTCTACTTTATCCAGAAACTGCTTCCCACCCCAAAAAAAAGGTCTTCAAAACTTCAGAAATTTTAAATCTCTGTACTTTAAATCCAAACCCTATAGGTCTGTGTGTGTGTGGTGTAGTGGTAAGGATGGCAGACTCTAATCTGGAGAACCAGGTTTGATTCTCCACTCCTCCACCTGTAGCCAGCTGGGTGACCTTGGGTCAGTCACAGATCTTTCAGAGCTCTCTCAGCCCCATCTACCTCACAGGGTGTCTGTTGTGGGGAGATGAAGGGAAGGCGATTTGTAAGCAGCTCCAAGACTCCTTCAGGTAGTGAAGAGTGCGGTATAAAAACAAGTTCTTCCTCACCTCCTCCCTAACTCTCAGCTGTCCTCAGTAACCCTTCATTCAAGAGAGAGTGCTCACTGAAGGGGTTGCCAACTCCAGGGTGGAGAATTCCTGGAGATTCAGGGATAGAGCCTAATGAGGATGTGGTTTGGAGAGGAGGGAACCTCTGCAGGGGTTACCCTCCAAATCAAACCTGAACTCTCCCTAAAAGCTAAAATTACTAAACTGAAACTATCATATTTCCATCACATTGTTCAAAGACAAGAGTCACTGGAAAAGACAATGCTAGAAAAGTTGAAGGCAGTACTAAAAGAGGAAGACCAATATGAGATGGATTGATTCCATAAAGGAAGCCACAGCCATCAGTTTGCAAGACCTGAACAAGGTTGTTGACATTAGGATTATTATAATTTATTAAATTTCTACACCACTCGTAGCCAAAGCTCTCTGTGCAGTTTACAACAATATAAAACAATAAGATACAATGTATAAAAACATTAAGAATTAAAAATTACATTAAATACATAAAAACATTAACAGACAATAAAACCAGTAAAAAATAGTTCACAAGGCACTTGATTAATCGTGTAATGATGAAGATCTTTAAAGGCCTCTGTAAAGAGGACTGTCTTAACCTGGAGCAGGAAAGATGGCAAATTTGGCATCAGCCAAGTCATTCCACAGATGGGGGGCTGCCACCAGAAAGGCCCTCCCCCTAGTTGCCACCCTCAAAGAGTTGGCACCCAGAGGAAGGCCCCAGAGGTTGAGCATGGTGTCTAGGTAGATTTTGGCTGAGAGAGACGTTAAGAACATAAGAGAAGCCAATCTTGGATCAGGCCAATGGCCCATCCAGTCCAACATTTTGTCACACAGTGGCCAAAAATACCAGGTGCCATCAGGAGGTCCAGCAGTGGGGCCAGGACACTAGAAGCCCTCCCACTGTTGCCCCTCCCAAGCACCAAGAATACAGACCATCACTTGCCCCAAATTGAGAGTTCCTATCTATACCTTGTGGCTAATAGCCACTGATGGACCTCTGCTCCATATGTTTAGCCGTCCATGCTTATAGCCACCACTACTTCCTGTATTGAAGTCCCAGGCTGTGTAGGGCTTTGTAGGTTAAAACCAGCACCCTGAATTGGGACCAGAAACATACAGGCAGCCAATGCAGGTGGGCTAGAACTGGCCTTATGTGTTTAGACCTCCGGGTCCCTGTTAGTAATCTAGTTGCCAAATTATGCACTAGCTGCAGCTTCTGAACCATCTTCAAAGGAAGCCCCACATAGAGTGTGTTGCAGTAATCTAGTCTGGAGATTACTAGAGCATAAATTATTGAAACCAGGCTATCCCTGTTCAGGTAGGGATGCAGCTAAGCCACGAGCCAAAGCTGGTAGATAGCATTCTGAGCCACCGATGCCACCCGAGCCAAAGATGGATCAAGAAGTACCCCCAAGCTATGAACCTGCTCCTTCAGGGGGAGTATGGCCCTGTCTAGAACAGGTTGAACATCTCCCATCAGTCAAACAAATCACCCACCAAGAGTACCTGTCTTGTCTGGATTGAGTTTCAGTTTGTTAGCTCTCATCCAGCCCATTATCGTAGCCAGACATCAGTTTAGCACATCCACAGCTTCACCTGCCAATGATGAAAAGAAGAAACAGAGCTGTGAGTCATCAGCACACTGATGGCAACACACTCTGAAACTCCAGATGACCCCACTCAGTGGTTTCATATAGATGTTCATATAGATGAGGACAGACCACTGAGGAACTCCATGCTGGAGAGCCCACAGGGCTGAACAATATTCCTCAAGCACCAGCTTCTGGAGAAAGCCCTCCAAGTAGGAGCAGAACCACTGTAATGCAGTGCCCCCTATGCCCATCTCAGCCAGCCGCTCCAGAATGATACCATGGTCAATGGCATCGAAAGCCACCGAGAGGTCCAGCAGTATCAACGGGGTCATATTCCACCTGTCTCACTCCCAGCATAAGTCATCATACAGGGTGACCAAGGCTGTTTCCATTTTAAAACCAGGCCTGAACCTCGAATGAAATGGATCCAGATAATCTGTTTCATCCAAGAGTGCCTGGAGATGATCAGCAACCACCTCTCTAGAGCCTTGCCCAGGAAGAGCATACTTGCAACCAGCCTGTAGTTGTTCAAATTTTCCAGGTCAAGAGAGAGTGTCTTAAGAAGCGGTCTCACCACTGCCTCCTTGAGGCAGGATGGGACCACTCCTTCTTGCAAGGAGGAGTTAATGACCTCTCTGGCCCAGCCAGCTGTCCCTCCCTTATTGGCTTTTATAAGCCAAGAGGGAAGGATCCAGTACAGTGGTGGTTGCAAGGACCTGTCCAAGCACCTTATTCTCATCCTTGAGCTGTACCGACTGAAACTCATCCAATAAAACTGGACTACACTGTGCTTTGGATAGCTCCACTGATTCGACTGCTGAAATCCAGAGTCCAAGGCCCAGCGAAACCACAACAACTTCTTCCTGGAAGAGCCCAGCGAACAGATTACAGTGGGCCAAAGATGGCTCCAAGTTGTTCCTAGGACCAGATTGTAATAACCCCTGGACACCCTTGAAAAGCTCTGCTTGGCAGCGAAAAGAAGAGTGAGGTATTGTTTCTTTGCTGCCCTCACTGCCTCAAAATATACCCGACTGAAAGCACATACCAGGTTGCATTCACTGGGAGTTTTCCTTCAACTGCACTCCAACCATCTCCTAACTAGTTCCGTTGCTCTCAGCTCTGGGATACACCACAGAGCTGTATATGCTCTACAACAGAGAGGATGTTTTGGATGTCTTCCATCCATAGTGTCACTATAAGTTGGAAGCACCTTGATGTAACTTAACACACAAACACCACTGTCCCGTTCATTCGTTTTGCTGTTTTTATGCTTTTCTGAAAAGAAATCTACAATTTCAAGCACATGGAAAATGTCCCTATTTTGGCAATTCAGCAGAACATAATGTCTGTGATAAGATGTGGCCAGCAAGACTGGAAACTGCTTTATTCTTACTTCCTCCATCTCTTTCCCCATCTCTTTTTCTAAACACACTGCCTTTTTTTTTTAAGCTAAATATAAGTCCTTGACAAAAGCAGACACTAAAGCCCACTAGCTTTCTAAATATCTGACAAGCAGGAGCCTCATATGACTACGTATAATGGCTTTTAAAATGAATTACACAAGAAGCACAACGTGGGAGACGACTATGCTTTCCTTGGTCATACTGACCCGTTCTCCCTCTTTGCCAAGCCCTCTGAAAACACACCTATTGTGGACAAAACCAGGCTGAAGATTTTTTAAAAAAATAACTTGATAAAACATCGGAACGACTTGCCAAATATGTTCTGTTGTTAAGCATTCTAGCGGTTGTTTTTTTAAAAAAAAAAAGATTTAAGCCACATTAATTCTCAAGAGGTCCGTGTGCTACTTTTAAAAAGTTGCTTTGCTTCCAGAACTCAGTGTCAGATCATTATCTAAGAAAGATCATCGCAAAGAGAAAAATAGTCCAAAATTATTTACAAAGCAGAATAGCTTTTGCAATTAGAAAGTAGGATTTTCTTAATAGTTCACATTATAATTTGGAATGAAAAACAAATTGACAAACTGTCATATAGGAAAATCAAATCTATAATCCAAAACTCTCATCGCTCTATACCTAATATGTGAAGTTTCTCTTTACCACTTAGCAGAATGGTTAAGCCAACTAAGGTGTCATGGAGCTCAACATCAACCATAAACTCCTTGTCTTATTTGCACTTAAAAAAAAAATAATTTTACTGAACTCAAAACACTTCATTTTACAAATGGACAGAACTCCACATCTTACAAAACACACAAAAACACATACTAACACTGCAATCCTGAGAGTGTGTTCCTGGGAGTAAGCCAGGATTCTGAACAGACCTCAGTTTGAACAGACCTTAGAAAGGCGGTGCACTAAAAGTCTACTGACTTCAATGGCCTAAGAAGGGTGAACTTCTATTCAGGATGTCACTATAACAGTGCCATTCTGTTCCTTGGAGTAAGCCCAACTGAATAGACCTAAATAGGTTTCTGAATAGACCAACCTTAAGCAGGTCTGCTCAGAATTCTCCTCAGATCTATTCATAATGGCTTTTTTCAGCATTTTGTTTGTATTTTGTGTGTGTGGGCATAAACTCTATGGTAAAACTGGCCTCCCCCAATGTCACTGACACACAGACGTCACTTCTGGGTGACATCAGCTCATTGCACAACATCCTTGCCCACTCCAGGAACGCCCCCCCAATCCCCCAGTGCCACGAAGGAATGGCCTGGCATCCCTATCATACACAGCAGTAAAGAGTTATACAAAACAGTATAACAAAGTCTCAGTGCCAATTTTTTAAATGATAAGCCACGTATCCTATCAGTAAAGGTTTGCAGACTTTCTAGGGAAAAGCTATTTGGGAAAAAGGGATCTGGGGCAGAGAAAGGGGACTCAGATATGTGTTTCCACATATAAAGGTAAAGGTAAAAGTTTCCCTTGCTTGAAAGCCAGTCAAATCTGACGCTAGGGTTGTGGTGCTCATCTCCGTTTTCAAGCCGAAGAGCCAGCGCTGTCCAAAGACATTTCCATGGTCATGTGGCCGGCATGACTAAACACCAAGGCGCACAGAATGCTGCTACCTTCCCACCAAAGCAGTACCTATTTATCTACTTGCAATTTCTTGCTTTCAAACTGCTAGGTTGGCAGGAGCTGCTCCGTTATGCAGCACTAGGGTCTCGAACTGCTGCACTACCAACCTTCCAGCCTGCAGTTCAACATCTTAACTACTTGAGCCACTGCAGCTCCCTGTTTCCATGTATAGAGCCTTTTTAAGTGTTATGGAGTAGAAGCCAGTAGATGTGCATCTACTCCTATTCTACCTTGTGCAGCACTGGAAGCCTTAGGAAGATTTAGGACCCTCCCCCTCCAACCTTAAACTTATCAATCTCAGCTAGACACCACAGGACAAAAGCTGGCAAGAGATTATATGATAACTAGTAGGATAAGTTTCATATATACAGGATCAAACACCTCATTTTAAAGACAGTAGTTGGGGGCAAAATTGTAGGTTTAATTGCTGCTAAATACAAACACGCACATGTTTTAAAGTTTCCCTGGAGTTTCGTAGAAAACACACACACACATTCAGAGTTGTTGAGAAACATTCACAGGATGATGCACTTAAAATAATATCTGTTTACAATTTCAAGTTGCTGCATGGTGGAAAACTTGATTTCTGCAACATGTCCTCAAGATACAATCAAATGCTAAAACGTATCCTGCGGTAGGTCGAACTTTCCAATTACTAGAAGCAAGCGCACAGGATATATAATTACTTATGACACTGGGACAGGCATGCATGTTTCAACACACACAGAGATCTGAACAACATTTTTTGGCAGTATATGACAGAAGACTTTAAATGGAACTTTCAAAGACAAGGTATACTGTATTATAAAAATGCACTAAGTTTAAAAGTTTTTTTAATCCCACCAAATGATTTTAAAGGTATGAGCATATTATGTTTAAGTATCTCTTTAAAGACTCAAGAAAGAAAAATATTTTTCTACAGCAGTAAATACAAGCTACATGACAGATTACAGAGGGGGGAAAATAACCTTGAGTAGTTTCTTTTCCTCAGGTGAAAGGATGTAATTTTCTCTTTTAAGATTGCATTATTTATGACCAAGAACTTTCAATCAAAGAGATTTTTTTTATGAATTTGGGAATACCTTCTTAGCACCAAATTATATCAATTCTCAAATTAAACAGCTGAATGACAGTAAAGCTTTTAAACATCATTGGGTGAGCAGAGAAGTGAAGGAACCTGGACAAATATTCGCATTACCAACCTTTGCATTAACACAGATGCAAGAATATGTCCTTTTTCGGTCATTTTTTGTTCACAAGATTTTGCATTTTGCCCATTTTGTTTGCCATTATCCCTATTCAGTTTGTTTATTTAACAGAGTACTTACAAATTTATATTGAAAAATAGGTTAATTTTTACAGGAAAATGTTGTTGAGAAAATATAAAGATGGTTATGAAAATAATGATTCATCGGTTAGATTTGCACATGGGAGAAGCAAAACTGATACGGAGATTCTGATTTGAATAGAGATGAGAAATTCAGTAGCATTCCCACTGAAAACTGTGGACTCAGTTCACACAGCCACTAATAATTAAATTCCCCATAAGAACTCACAGTATGATATTTCCTTAACATATCTGAAAAAGCGAGCTGTGACTCATGAAAGCTTGTAGAGCCTTGTGTACTCAGGGATTGGATGAAATTTAATGAATGACTAAATAAATAAATAAAATTGTACTGAAATAAATGTTATCTTTTAAGATGGACTTTTGTTTTCTTTTGATACAACAGACTAACACAGTTACCCCTTTGCAATTATAATGGGGCCAGTCTTTCCCCCCAGCACATAATAAAGAAAGCAGCAATTTGCCCTGACCTGGATAGACCAGGCAAGCCCCATCTCGTCAGATCTCAGCAGCTAAGCAGGGTAGACTCTGGCAAGTACTTGGATGGGAGACCTCCTTAGAATACCAGCAGTCGGGAGGCGGGGGCAGGCTTTATTCAGCCACCTCTCTGAATATCCTCCAGGCCCCTAGTAGGGGTCAGTCACCAAAGCTCACCATGACTTCCAGGTGCACACACGGCTGGTCAGGAGGTCGCCATGACTTCCAGGTGCACACACACTAACATGCACACACATGCACATATGAAAAATACAAAAGTCGTTTTTATATATGGGAACCGATCTGATACAAAATTATTATGTTATTATGTTATAACTGTTGATGTATGTTGAAAACTCTGTTGGTGATTAACTGGCTGGTTTGTAATTTTGGATTCTCAGGACTTTTGTATACTGTTTTGCAGTTATTGTACATGTTATAAGTTATACTTGATCTTAATAAACATTTAAAAAAACAAAAAATACAAAAAATACAAAAAAAGAAAGCAGGAATTTATACACCTAAGCATCCTACACAGCCGGCAAAATATGCAGATATTGTATTTAGGTGCCTATATACATGTACACTGTGAAGTGTGGGGAAACTCCACACACACACTATGACCCATCTTGATATTACTACAGTACTAAATAGTAGATACACCTGCTACTGCAGTTGTGAGAAAGATGTTTTCAGATTTTCACACTCCGTGAATATAAAATCCTAAAATATTTGGTACAACTGGCAAGAAATGAAAACGGTCACTATGCAAATGCACAATACTACAATACCACACAATGTTTAAGAAATCAGCCAAATATTTTAAGTGTGGCTCCACTCCAGGAGCTATACCTATGTTATTAACAGAGTTCCAGATCTTGTAGAGGACATCAGATGTGACTCCAAATGTGCAGTGAAGCCAATTAATTGGACTAAAGCCAATTAAAGTCAATGTGTTTGGAAGGGCGTAACACTGCTTAGGATTGCACTGCAAACTATTCAGAGGTCATTGTCTCTGCTTCTTTTTTTAGACACCAGAAATTGTCTGCTGATCTCTTTTTCAAGGACAACTCACTATAACTCACCAGCACCTCAAATTTAGGAACAACCAACTTAATTTCCCAGAATGATACAAGTGGCAAAGATTTATTTGTTAGATACTGCTTACTCAGCTACTACTCCTCTTTACAGAGTTTGCCTTTACAATAATAGCCTTGATTGCAAAGATGTCTAAAGGGGTTTACTTGTATCAGAATGAAATGACATATTAAATATTCAACAGTGCCAAGAACACTATGCAGTGCGAGAAGGATGGGGGAGGGGAGGTCTCCACAGCACCATAAGTACAAGAGGAATATGGAAGCAAGTTGTCTATCCTGGTTCTCGAGAAGAGAAGGCTCAGTATTGCACTGGTTTATTTACTACACTTGAGATCAAGTTCCCAAGAAATTATCCTGAGGATAGGAAATAAACCAGCATAATATTTGGTTTCCCTGATAGTTATGTACCTACTTTCATACACAGTATTTCAGTAACAGTGTTCTTCAGTTTAATACCAGACTTTTTGCCAAAACATTTCTGGCATAAACACTCCCACCCACAAGAGAGAAAACATATTATAGCTAGGGGACCCAGCAGAATTCTTGAATATGCTCAGGACAGTTTTCACTTTTTCTGATGCTTTTGGAGTTACAGTGCAACACTGGTATATATGTCCACCTTTTTCTTTTTAAAAAATAAGCAAACTGACTAGGTGTTTTGTAAAAGACAGATCATACAAAAGCATATTAAATAAATGTATTCTATCTTAATTTGACTACAGTTTTATTATTCTTGGAGTGCCACTAAGGCTTAGACCCCAAAGTTATTTATTTAGAAAAAATTTATGGGCCTCTCCAGGAACTTACCCCAGGCAGCTTACAAAATAAAAACAGAACAAAAACTAGTCTGTTTCTTGAACATAAGCAATCATAAGCATTGACTTCAACAGACTTAGGCTGCTGCCACACACGCTAAATAATCCACTTTCAATCCACTTTCAGTGCACTTTCCAACGAGTTTTACTGTGTGAACTGGCAAAATCCACTTTGAAAGTGCACTGAAAGTGGATTGAAAGTGGATTACTTAGCGTGTGTGGCAGCAGCATTAGAAGGGTATACTTCTGGTTAGGATTAAACTATTATTCAGCTAGCTAAATCATGAGTACCACTATATTTCACATCCCAAGTATACAACAGTTCCAGTAACCAAGTACAAAACATGTGTAGCCAGGGCTCTTTTTGTAGAAAAAACCCAGCAGGAACTCATTAGCATAATAGGCCACACCCAACACCAGAAACTCATTAGCATATTAGGTCACGCCCCTGCCAGCACAGCTCATTAGCACATTAGGATGCACCCCCATGTTACCAGAAGTGTGGTTATCCAGCCACACCCACCTTTTGCTTGTTATTCTGTTTACCTTGTTTGTTCTCAAAACCCAGGGCTTTTTTGTAGCAGGAACTCCTTTGCATGTTAGGCCACACATCCCTAATGTAGCCAATCCTAATGAATTTCTGCTGTTGGGTGTGGCCTATTATGCTAATGAGTTCCTGCTGGGCGTGGCCAACTTGGAGCCAGCCGGAACTCCGTTCCTGCCCAAAAATAGCCCTGTGTGTAGCTGCATCCCTTGCAAATGGCACAGCTTTTCCCTTCAAATTGTATGGAGCAGCGGTGACATGCTCTACTGCTGCAAACGTTTTGAAGCAAAAAAACCCTACAGCCCCCAATCCAACTATGCATACAAATGGCCAGGGCTGCAGAAATGCAACTTTAAAAAAATTAATATTGGCACCAGTCAGCTATTTGGAAGGGGTGACTATCACAATTTATTCTGCCCTTCCTTCAAGGAACTCAAAGTGGGGAACATGACTCTCCTTCTTTTGATTTTATCCTCACAAAAACTCCATTAAGTATGTTAAACTGATAACGTTTAACTGACCCAAGACAATTAATCACTGTTCACGGCATTATGGGGATTTCAATTTGGGATTCCCAGATACCGCCGACTCTAACTCAGGAGTTCCCAAACCTGTGAGTACTCTTGGGAATGTTAAGAATGAGTTGTGGGTGATACCACAAAATGGCTGCCAAGGGGCCAATCACAAAATGTTGCAACGTTCCAAGCCAAGCAGCCTCCTGTGGTGGAGGAGCATAAGGTTTGTTTCCAAACAGGTTCTCCCTGTAGACACAAAAGTGATCCTTTCTGGGCTTTTCTGAAGCACTTCCTGCTCCAATGAAGTGGAGGAAAGCTAAGATTGCAGGGTTGCCAGTTCTGGGCTGGAAAATACCAGGAGACTTTGGAGGTGGATCCAGGAAAAGGGGGCTTGGGGGGGGAGGGGCCTCAGCATGGTACAATGCCATAGAGACCACCCTTCAAAGCAGCCATTTTCTCCAGGGGAGCTGATCTCTGTCAGCTGGAGATCAGTGGGAAAAGTGGGAAATCCTCAAGTCCCACCTGGAAGCTGGCAGCCCTATAAGATTGGGTCTCTGCTTTGTGAATGGAGAACATGAGTATTAGAAAACAGAACAGCAGGTGCCATGGCACTCACAGGCACTCCAGGGGGGGGGGGGTCACCAATCTAACCCCTCTAACTACTCTGTCCTTCCCCTTGTTTTTTCCTTTCCAGAACAGCATAGCAGCAATCCTCTGACAAATCTATACACATCCCCAGGCCTAACTGCTGGATCAGGGGGAAACCATGTGCACAACCACCATTTGCACATGTAGATTCTTACCCAATAAGAGCTGTTTCTATGTATATTCCCTATCACTAGATCAGGAAAAAACCAAGGTCATACATTTTTTCTATCTGATACACTATGTATGTATTTGCACTTTGGAAGCAAAGCTCAAAAGGCATCATAAGAACCAATTAAAGGATTGGTCAGATTTATTTTATTTCAAAAATTTAATCCTGACTTAGTTCAAAGTCTATCAATAGACTGGCTCTATCTCTAACCTACCTGCTGCTTGGTACATTTGCACTTCTCATTACAGCTTAATTTCTGCCATGCTCTTACTTCCATGTGCTTACTGCAAAATCAATTGTGAATCTGTTGTCACAAGGATAATGCCACAGACAGAACTTCCTTACCATCTGATGTCACCTGTAGCATTTCCATATGCTCACTTAATACATGCAACCACTGCATTTCAAATCCTGAATAACCAAATGATGAACATCTAGGTATGAATCAGCCTCACACTTCTGTTAACTCCTACTAGTCAGCTCCATAACATAAACCAATTGGGCAGCTGTGGTCATATGAATGCATATCAGCTATCCATCAGATTTTCAGGTTACTAATTCTTCTTGTTATGCACACATATATCGCCACAATGAACTGGTATTCAGACAGCCAGTTTTCCTTTTCCTTTTTTTGAATGCCTGTGAGCTAAGATTAACAAGGATCGAGACTGAGTCAGTCAATTCTAACCTCACCATACAACAATATTAAAAAGTGTCCACATGGGGGAGGGAGTTGAT
The DNA here is from genome assembly GCF_001447785.1 of Gekko japonicus. NCBI lineage: Eukaryota > Metazoa > Chordata > Lepidosauria > Squamata > Gekkonidae > Gekko > Gekko japonicus. The sequence continues at coordinate 380,536 of NW_015177019.1, read as the reverse complement.
CATTTGACCCCACTTTGAGAACAGTGGCAGGAACTAAATTTCCCTTTTGCAGGTATAAGCGGCCAACCAACATGTCCACTCAACCATTGTGATTTTCCCTCCAGATGATGTCTGCTGAAGTACATTAATACTTTCTCTGGAGACATCATTACTATGTAGGAGACTAGTGTTTGAGTTTTCACATCAGTAACCATGGGAGAGGACAGTAATGATTACAGTATTTCAGAGATGACTCTCACCAAGCCCATGTTTTGCTTCACAGGCTGAGAGAACCTGTACTTCATACGCCTTCCAAGACACTACTGCAGTGAACACTTTCATACTCTTTTGAAACTACAAGCACTTCATTAGCTTCTTAATTTTCAGAGATAATCATCAGAACAACATAACATCAGAAATCATCAGGGCACTAATTAGATGTTGGTTTATTACTTTTTAATCAGCTCCATGTAAATATTGGCAAATATTGATAGATTATAGAAGCCTATACAAATGTAGTGCTTTTATATAAAGTGAAATAACAGACATTTTGCTTAATAGAGCTGGCATCATGCCTTCCAAATTCAGCGTGGTTAAGCCAGTAGCAGTCTATCAAAAAGAACTTCAAAAGCAATTAGTTAAGACAGCAGTAAGTGCAGGCTTTTTAACATGGATAAGAATTTGTAAGTTTCAGTGATCCAGACATTTCCCTTAACAAAGTAAAACAAAACCCTCCAAATCAGTTGTTCTTTTACTTATTTCTTTAATTCTTTATAATTCAATATCTTTTTAAAAAATTGGCCAAATGAAGCTGAATATTTTTAACAGATGAACAAAACTCAGCAGTTCTCCAAGCTAAGCAATCTATTCATAAAAATTTTCACATTAAACAAAGTGGTGCTTCCATTTTTGATTTGTAATTCATAGATGCTTGCATTAACCTAGCAATAATGAAATGTTTAATACAAAGTCTATACTGTTATGCTTGTTCTCACTCATGTCTTCTTTTCAGTTTTACTATTTTATGCTTTTATAATGTGATTAGCTAATGCAATTTTGAAGCAATTACCATTTAATAATTTCTACTGCAAAACTGGCTTTTCTTTTTACACACGAGTAAGTGAAAGATGGGCTTAAGACGATACAACAAAAAGATGACTTTGCTTTGTGTATCATTACCCCAACAGTTCTTGGCTATATCAGTTATGTTTTACTTGTGCGTTTGCCTTTTTGTCATTTTAAAGGACAGAAAAAATGTTTGCTTTACTTTTTTCTTTTTTCCATTAAAACTGAGTAAAAGAAAACACCACAACAATGCCTCTGTTCAGAGACTCATAGCTATTTATGACAACTGAAATAGTAAAAAGGCATGAGGGTAAAACAACATTCTTTAACACTTTGGACTAATTCTCTGTACCTATTTATGGATGCATTTTGCCAGAAAATCTTATTTAAACCATAAAATTGTATTCCATCCTGTACTAGTTTAGAATATAAAGCAGTATCAGAAACTTCTGTGGAATTATTTCTCCTTGTGTCTGGTATGCAATGAACAGACCATAAACCCAAAACATAACCATCAACCTCCACGCCCAGGTAACACCAGTGGATCCATCCAGCCTTCCCGGTACAGCAGGAAATTTCTCTCTCTCTCTCTCTCTCTGTGTGTGTGTATAAATAAAAGTACATAATGCATAAGGCCCCGATACTGAAAGTGTATCCATAGTTAAGACACAGACAGGGGGAGGAAGTTTAAGAACAACTTTGTGCAAGCTCAGTGAGGTTCTGGACAGAGCATCTGTTCCTCCTCCATTCTAGGTATTCAGCCAGCCTGGGCCAAGAGACTCTGTCGCTTGGATCTCAGCCTGTGACCCTGAGTGATCTGGCCCAAAGGATCGAGAACCAGTTCAGGAGATAGAGTTGCATTGTATTTGGGATGGGAGGTCTAAATTATGTTTTTCTGTTTCTTTGTAAACTGCTGTGAGCAATGTGCCCTCTAAGCTGTGGAGTCTTGTGAGCAAAAATTCTACTTTGTGAGCTACTGGCATTAAAGTTGTGAGCGAGCGATTTGTCTGCTGCATAAATCAGTTTGCTTTGGAGCCATCCTTCCTGAGCTAAGACAAAAATGTGTGAGCCGGAGGCTAAAAATTTGTGAGCTAGCTCACACCAACTCAGCTTAGAGGGAACTATGGCTGTGAGTCTTCAGTCTTTAAATTTTTTCTTTCTATTGCAGATACTGAAATCTGGGAATCAACCAACACAACTAAATACCAGGTAAGCAGGCTCAGAATGCAGAGTAGTTCTTCACATAATTAACTGTCACGGGATGTGATGATAGCCAAAGGCTTACATGGCTTTAAAAGGAGATCCGACAAATTCATGTTCTGCTAACAGCAGAGTCTTCCTCTAACAGAACCACCCTTCCTCGAGTGCAAAGAGCCTTGATTGGATGGAAGAGGCACATTCCACCAGAGATGACTTCAGATTCAACCCATGGAGGATAAGTCTCCCAACAGCTATTCATTATGCTTCCTAAATGGAGCCTTGGGCCCCTGTTTCAGGAGATAAGGCAGGGTATACATACTTGAAATAAATACATAAAATGTAAATGTGTTTTCAAAGACAGTGTGCTTCTGATTATCCGCTGCTGGGGGAAGGACAGCTGCTGTTCTTATCCCATTTGTGCACTTTTCATAAGAATATGATATGTCTCTGTTCAAAACAAGATCCTAGACTGTATGGAAACTTGGTCTTATCCACCTCCAGGCACAAAAGGATAGTTATGCTACTGCACTCATCCTCTACTACAGAGAATGAGGACATTTTTGGTTCTGAACAGTAGCCTGGGATGCCTCCGATGGCTAAGGGTCAAATGAACCTTTAGTGGAGGGGGGGGGGAGAGCAGCAAATAAATACAGAGTTTAGAACCAGTCATATCAGCAGTGCTGTCAGTTTTTTACCACACAGTTCAGTCTTTTTATCCTTGACAAAATATATTTTATAGGATTACAAGAAATATATTCAATTTTGCCAGTTTTTTTCCAAAGTCAATACTTTTGACAGTTGCAGATAGCATTTAGTTTTTGTTTTGTTCCTGTATCAGAAACTTAAATGAAAGCAACATGACTGACAAGTACCTCACAGGCAAACCCTGGCAAGACTTAATTCAAGTCTATCTCATTTGGCTCCTTAAGCAGAATTCCTTCCCAACGGTTTGTCTCTGCAGTAACTCCCACAAAGCTCATTACTGCCAGCCTTGGTCTATCCCTCATCTTGTGCATTTATCTACGGGATGCATTATCAACATGTGGCACATGTCCTTGACATGCACAGAAGAGCTGCACCCCAGGACAGCAGCACGCATGACAATAGTGTTGACTCTGACTCCATTATGGTTGCTGGGATGTAACCGAGAAATCTAATAACTGTGACAGTAGGCCTTTAGGTTTTGCCTTGCCTTTCCAGACAGTGAAGCTGCACAGACACTAATGAAAGGTTAAATGAATAGGAATAACTGACAAGAAGTACAATGAAGAAGGAGCTTGGTAATCTACAGACACTGAGCAGAGATCTTTGGCTCAAGCAGAGAAAGGACAGCACATCAGCAAGTCACAATATTTAAAACAGCTTGCTATACACAGAGGCTTTTGTGTCTGGGTACATGTCTGGCTCTGGAAGAAAAAAAGATACTGAAAAGGAATTCCAGCATGGGGCACTTTGGCAAATGTAAGGTCACAAAAAGGGAAAAATGTTTTCTATGCACTGTTACATCTTTGTACAGAACGTTAAAAAGCAGCTATTAAAAAGACACATGAATCACAAGTTTAGGACAATAAGGCCTGCTTGACAATTATCCCGCTGTTGCAACAGTGTCATTCAGTAGTCTTCCAGCCGATAACACTAACGCACATGCATTTGTTTTAGAACAAACACAAACTATTAATTGGCATAGAACTTTGTGTGTCATTCTTCTTCTTGGGCCCCATCAACTTCATTGGCATGAATGTAAAGCAATGTCCTCCAAAGGAAAGATTAATACATTGTGGGACAACTGGGCTTTAGAACTGTATCAGACCACTGTGGATTTAAACAAACAAACAAACAAAAACTTTTTCACATTTTTTCATACTTTAAAGTTGTAGTTTATTTTGATGGTGTTAGTGACATTCTATTTTCCAAAACAAATTACAGCGCCATAGGTTTTTCATATAAGAACAAGGCTAAAAGAACAAATACATCTAATAGTAAACTTGCTGGCCCCTGCGCAGTTGATGAAAGCAGCCGAACTAGGCCACCCACCTACAAGGTTGGGGTCTCTGACTCCTCAGGGATTCCTCAGGTATGTAGAAAAATATTACAAAGGAACAAAAAGCCTCAAAAACTGGCCTGAGCAGGACTAAATATCTTCCAGAAGAGAGAGAATGTTGACAGCAGATGAGAGTAAGTTGGGGGGGGCGGGAGAGAAGGAATAAGAAACCATCCTGCATAAGCCCCTGGGAGCTGAGAGAATCCTGGAAGGGGAGATGTGTGCAAAGAGATTTCCAAATTGTCTTCCCCTCCCCTGATTCCATGTAGACTCTCTGCTTGTTTAAATTGATAGTGAAGTATTTTTAGATTAATGCAACAAAAGCACTCAAGAACAAGCAAATAGGGAGAGAATTTTAGGGAAAGAATCACTCCCAACAATATCCCAAAAGATAACTGGATAACATTCACTATGCTACTGGATCCTATGCATATTTACCTAGAAATGAGTCCTACTGAAGTCCTATGTATGCTTCCTCGGCAAATAATGGGACTTGCAGTACAACCTTATGCAAAGTTATTCCAGTCAAAGCTCACTGAATGGGCTTAGACAGGAGTCATTATATAGGAAGATAGTGGTACTTACAGGTAAGGATGTCTATGAGGATCAGAAGCTTTTTATGTCAGTTTTAATAATTGCATTGTAAACATGTTTACTAGGAGCATATGACTTATACAGAGCCAAGAACATTGTTTCACCTGGCTCAGAATTGTCTAATCTGACTAGTGATGGGTTTCCAGCTCTCAAGAAGAAAAGATCTTTCCATTATTCTTTCCTTTCCAGCAGCCTGACATCCTTCCACTAGAGAGGCTAAGGACTGTCCTGGGACCTTTAGCTTGGAGAAACAACGACTGAGGGGTGACATGATTGAGGTTTATAAGATTATGCATGGGAAAGAGCAGGTAGAGAAAGAGGTACTTTTCTCCCTTTCTCACAATACAAGAACTCGTGGGCACTCCATGAAATTGCTGAGCGGTCGGGTTAGAACGGATAAAAGGAAGTACTTCTTCACCCAAAGAGTGATTAACACTTGGAATTCACTGCCACAGGAAGTGGTGGCGGCTACAAGCATGGGCGGCTTCAAAAGGGAATTAGATAAGCATATGGAGCAGAGGTCCATCAGTGGCTATTAGCCACAAGGTATAGATAGGGACTCTGGGGCAAGTGATGCTCTGTCATCTTGGTGCTTGGGGGGGTCAACAGTGGGATGGCTTCTAATGTCCTGGCCCCACTGGTGGACCTCCTGATGGCACTGGTATTTCTGGCCACTGTGTGACACAGAGTGTTGGACTGGATGGGCCATTGACCTGATCCAACATTGGCATCTCTTATGTTCTTATGACCTTCAGCATGCTAAGCACATTGCCTGTCACTGAGCCAGGCATTCTCCTGATGACCTTCCCAGAGGTAATATTGATCTCAGAGGTCCATGAGTATGGTCCAAGAGCACAGGATGCTGCAACCTTACTCCTTGCTGAAGGCAAGCAGAGTCAGGTTTAGTCAATGCCTGGGTGAGAAACAGCCACCACCTTGAGTTCCACAGAAGAAAAAAACTCCTTTTCAAATCAACATGATTAAGCTTATTAACAGCTACAAGGCCATTACAGCAAAACTTATGTCTTGCAACAAGTGCATCTATATTGTAAATTTCATTCAAACTAGTGGGTTATTCTTCTAAGCAAATGGCAGAGCTCTTTGCCTATTTCAATGCACCCACAGGACTCCTGCTTGATAGTCTTTGACATTTATGTCAACACTGAAGTGGAGCTATCCTGCACACAGAAGCAAAGGGCTAAATGTTTCTACATACACAAGCCCTGGTTGAGCAGAGGAGCTTGAATGTACTCTGGGACCACCAAGAGCTTGGAGCACTTTTCCTATGAGAAAAGGTTGAAGAGTTTGGGACTTTTCATTTTAGAAAAGAGATGACTAAGAGGGACATGACAGAGACTTATAACATTATGCCTGGGAAGAGGAGTGGATGGAGAGAGCTTAATGAAGTTAATGGGCAGTAGATTCAGGATGGACAAAAGAAAAGACTTCTTTACATAATTAGTGATTAAAATGTGGAATTCACTGCTGAGGGATACAGTGATGGCCAGCTTTAAAAGGGAATTAGACAGATTCATGGAGGATAAGTACATCAATGGCCACTGACCATGGTGAAGAAGAAGAGACTGGATTTATACCCTGCCCTTCCCTACCCGAAGGAGTCTCAGAGCAGCTTACAATCTCCTTTCCCTTCCCCTCTCCACAACAGACACTCTGTGAGGTAGGTGGGGCTGAGAGAATTCTGAGAGAACTACTCAAGAGAGAACAGCTCCGAAAGAACTTATGACTGACCCAAGGTCACAACAGCAGCTGCATGTGGAGGAGTGGGGAATCAAACCCATTTCTCCCAGATTAGAGTCTGTGCTCTTAAATCACTGCACTTTAAAGAAGGGGAAGCTTGGGTTGAAGACTGAGAAAGAGCTCTGCCTGGGACCATGGGAGAGCTGTTGCCAATCAGAACAGATGATACTAAGCTAAATGGATCAGTGGTCTTACTTAGCAGGAAGCCAATTCATATGCTTGTATAACCCAGTTAAAACAAGAGCAGCACAATGGGAAATCTCCTGGAAAACAAAAGTTTGGGGGTTTTTTTAAGGAGCTTTTTGGGGGAAAGATACTGCATGTTACCTCCTTTCTCATTTTCAGATCTGCAGCTTTCTGAGAGCTTAAATAAATAGCAAACAAAGGAATCAAAAAGACAGTTGAGCCTAGTTCACTCTAAGATATCAAACTTGTACCTAAACTGTATTGCTCCAATTTGCAGAGAAGGCTCATACTAAATGTTCCACACACACACACACACACACACACACACACACACACACACAAACAAACACACACAGCATTTATCTACATGTCCTGAAACCCCTTTATTCTCATGGCATTGGAGGCTGCAGTGAAGTGGGAGATGGGGGGGGGGGGAAA